>NC_136815.1:30504691-30772390 GCF_951394365.1 Tetrao urogallus | reverse complement strand
ACTAATAGAACCCAGGGAGTCCATCCACAGTTATAAAGTGTAGAATGTAATTGATATTGCATTTAGAGCACTATTTGTACAGTGAGACTGTAATTGCTAGGTAGAATGGCATCAAAGCCACTGGAAGAACTTATTTGCTGAAGAAACTCTTAGAATACTAAGGATGTGTTCTAACACCTAATGACAATGGAAAAGTCTCTTTCAGACTTTCATACAACACCTATTTCTGTCATGAGTACAACATTTATCTTATAAACTCGTATTCTGAATAACTGTCCTGCTTGAATGCATAGGCCTCCCAGGGATAGCCTTGGATGGCTGAATCTGAATATCTGGCCAGTATCTCTAACAATTTTGTTTCTCTGTTTCATGAGAGAGAATCCAGCTTTATTAGATTTTTTTCCTATTTAATATGCTGGGTATGTGCATGGTTTGATGTGCAGCATAATATTTGTTTGGTTTTATTTCCCCTCTGTGACATATAAAATCTAATAAGCAAGCCTTTTCCTTTCGTTGCTATGGCAGAAAGATTCTTGAAACACTTAGTGATAGAAAACAATTTAAGAAAACATGGAGTGGCATCTCACTTCTATTTTTGGCAAGTTTGTTCACAGATGTGTTTACAAAGCCAGAACTCTGAAATGCTCTAAGCTAAGAGTTCCACAGTGAAACGAAGCCAACCTCATAAAGTTCAGTTACTCCAGAGTCTAAATTCTTATGCTAAATGTATTACTGTTCAAAAGCAACTTGTAAGGATCATTTACTGGGAAGGCATGCCTTCCTAATAATTTCCAAAGAAAGCATTACCTTTTTGCCACAATGAGGCAACACATAGGGCACATGCTTTACAGGCCATGATTTCAATCTTTCAGCAGTTCACTACTCCAGAACCCCTTTGACATACTTTCCCAGAAATTTGCTTGCCCACCTCCATCTAAAGTCTGGACATTTTGCAAAGTGTCACCATTAAGGAAGTTTCTAGCAACATGTGTACTGCTGAGTGGTTCTAGGTTTCAGGGGGTGCACCACAGCCTGTGGTTTCAAACTAGTAAAGTAGAAAATCACAAGGTAATGATTCTGTAAGAATCTTGTTAGGAATGCTACCATGTCGGTGGATTTCTTGGCTATGCAGTGCTTTAACTCAGGTGATTAATTTTAGTCTGCAGTGGTGTCTGATAACCAAATGTTGGAGGATGGAAAAGATAAAATCTTATTATTGATTTAATGCCTTTATCTTCTCTCCTATATATTGTTCCCATTTGCTTTCCATTTTCATTTTTCTTGGCCTCATTTCCCATCTTGCCCAGTAAACCTCCACACTTTTCTGCAGTATCTGTTCTACCCGCTTTTATCAGCCCAAGCAGTCAGTGCTCTGTACCCATCACCTCGCGCTGCTCCCAGAACACCCCCATCTGCCACTTAGAGGCACCTGGGGACTGGAAACATCAGGAGAGAGCACTTGTGCCAGGGAATGCGTGCAGGGAGTGCTGAGGAAAGCTGTAGAAAAAGCAAGTCCTTTTGCTGCAGTGAGGTCTTTTGCATTCCCAGTGCTTTCTGATACTCCGGCTTCATGCACGACTCTTCCTGAGCTCTCCATTTAAGGAAAAAGAATAAATAAGTTGGAGCACTTCAAAACAGTTGCAATTTGCCAAGTGATAATAAAAATACTGATGATCAGACAACAATCCTAATTACCCCTAAAAGAAAATGCATGAATGCTCCATCTCAGACAAGGATTAGTGTATGCTCACTTCTCCCTACCGTGCAGAGCAAAGATTTTTGCTGGCATGGAGGAAATGAAAGTTTGGGGTAGGCTGAATGTTTTGAAGTCAATAGCATTTTTGCTTCAAAAACAGTGGCAGTTCACAGAGGAGTTAGGAGCTGTTCTGGTCTTTGAATGAAGGTGTGAGTCATCCCTGGAGATACTCCAGGTCAAGCTAGATGGGGCTCTGAGCAACCTGATGGAGGTGTAGGTGTCCCTATTCTTTGCAGGGGAGTTGGACTAGATGACCTTTAAGGGTTCCTTCTCACCCAAATGGTTCTATGGTCCTCTGTGTCTTTTCCTACATAATTCTGTCATAAACGCTATTAAAACTTGTCTGATCTGTGCAGAACACTGGACTGCAAATATTACACTCATCTATTTTTCTCCCGAAGTACAGGAACTGCTCCCATAATATTGATCTGAAAACATGCATTCGGGAAACTGAACAATAAGTTCTTATAAGAATGGGTTTTCTAGCACATGAGCAAGGACCAAAACATTAATGGCACAAAACTGATCAGAAAAGAGCAATAAAGCATTGTGAGACCTTATCACAGTCACATTATTTACTTACACATGGAGAAAAATTGCTCATGCCATTGAGCTGCAAGTGTTACATTTAGGCTCCCCTGCAGGCTCAGTGGCTATCATGATTCAGATAATTTGAATTTACATTTTAACATTGTAAGCAGCACCAACGTAGCCAAGTAATTTCCACTTCTTATCACAATCATAGAATCACAGAATCACCAAGGTTGGAAAAGACCTACAAGATCATCCAGTCCAACCATCCACCCATCACCAATAGTTCTCACTAAACACAATGTCCAAATGTTTCTTGAACACCCCCAGGGTCGGTGACTCCAGCCCTCCCTGGGCAGCCCATTCCAGTGCCTGACCACTCTTTCAGAGAAGTAGTATTTCCTAATGTCCAGACTGAATCTCCCCTTGCACAATTAAGGCCGTTCCCTCTAATTCTATCACTACTTACATGAGAGAAGAGGCCGACCCCCAGCTCACTACAACCACCCTCCAGGTAGTTAAAGAGAGCAATAAGGTCTCTCCCGAACCTTCTGTTTTCCAAACTTCTGTAATGACCTTTTACGTACATTCAGAGGATTGCCAAAGCAGTAGCTAAGCTTTTGAAAAGCTCATTTTTGGTGAATCTGCTATCAACAGGCTTGACAGCTACTCAGGCAAAAGCAAAATCACATATTTCCCAACAAGCATCCACTTCAAGTCAATCAAGTGTGTCTGCCTGGGTTAGCAAGAAAGCACATCAGAATGATAAGGGGTTTTCTTCTGGCTCACATTCAAAGAAATAAAACGACCTTACAATACTTCTAAAAGTAAATTTTAATGAATGAATTTTTTCATGGTGTTGCCATAGGTAACCAAACACAGTAATATACTGTACTTATTTGTATTTGTGCTTTTTCCCTCACAGTCCTGGCTGCTAGTGAAGTCATGTAAGAGGTTTCAAAAGTACAAGATCTTACAGTAGATGACTTTTGAAGCTAGGCCCCAAGAAGCAGACAAGCAGAACTTGATATCTCTTCTAATCTCCTAAAAATAGCTGATGCCAGGAAAAATTAATATCCTCTTTTAATGTAAAAATAGTTTTTATGGGTCAGAGGTACAACATTGATATCATGCAAATATTTTCATGAGAAAATAATGAATTTACAGTATTTTGCTGAAATGTTATCTGAGGAAATGATGTAATTACATGTTACAGTGAGAATCTGTTTTCTATTATTTTTTTCCAACTTTACTCCATGTCCCAATTGCAAACAATGCCACTGCAACAGCATGCACAGCAGAACAGAAAAGCAAGTTAAAAACTAGGATAACTGCATGCATACAAAGGACGTGTTTCACCAGCCTGTGAATTAGGAGATAGTCACTGGAATTTCAGATTTCACTCTGGAGAGGGCATTTTGTGACAGTGGGCTCTTCATTGCTTCTAAGTACAGTAGGATAAAAGTCTCTTTGCTATTTGAAACTGGAGAAAAAAATGAAAAAGGAAAAGATTACTGGGCCTGTTAAAAATGTATAACCTGCCCTCTGATAAGATTCCTAGAGAAACAGAATATATTACTCCAAAGGTGCCTCTAAAATACCCAACATCCAGTCACTCAAATACCAGCACCACAGACCAAGTTTGATCCCAGTATCTCACAGCAGTTCTTGATCTTGGCTTGCAGCTACCTTAAAGCAGAGTGCAAAGGTCACATCAGGATCTAACCCTACATTTGTGGACAGCAACGGAAACTCTACCCCAGTGTGAGAATTCCTTGGAATCACTAGACTAAGGTTACCATAGGTAGAAGACCAAGTTTTTGTCTTCTGTCTGGTAAGTTGTGGGGGAACGCCACTCAAGGCTACCTCTGATTGTTCAGGATTGTGAAGTGCTTGTGATGAGATGATGGGAAAGGGGAATAAGGCTCTCTTTCCTCATCTTGCTCCATCCTGGAACCTGTCAGCTTTCCTGCTGGCTGTATTGTTGAGTATCTCTTGTTGAGAGGTTTGAGCACTTTGTTCTTCCTTTGCAGAAGAAAAGAGGAAGAAGTGGTTGGCATAGAAGTCCTCATCAAAATACAGCTATACTTAGAAATATGAAGTGATTTATTGTGAGTGATAAATTGGAGTAAGTGGAAACTCAGTCTATTAGAGGAGTGTGAAACATGACAGTGGTGTACAGAATGCTGTACAACAACCTGGAAGGCCAAGTCAAGCATGGCTACTGTATGTGCAGTTGGAAACCCAGAAAGTTTGGAAGAGAGGACAGTATATAATTACTGGGAGCAGGGTCTTAAGGAAAGCAAACCTGAAAGTCTGTTGGCACAGTACAGAAGCTGGTGATGAATTCACTTTTAAAATTGACTAACATTTAAATTAAAAAAAAAAAAATCATTAAGGCTTATGTTTTATTTTAATATTTAAAGGTGGTTTTTGTGGATCTTTTTGCTTATTTCCTTCTGCATTTCAGAATCATGTGCAATAAATTCCCCAAGACCTTCATTTTTGTCATTAAATATAAGTGTTTTATTATTGTTAAGTAGTATAAACAGCAAGACACCAGTGAGGTGAGATGCAGGGTCTGTTGTACTAAAGCTGGACACGGAGGTTCTCTGAGCTCTTCAAGCTGCTACTTTTTTATAGGTCATTTCAGTGAAAGAGGCAGTTCTGTGTTTCAGATCAGGAGAAAACTGGATCACCATTGTTACTGGCTTCTATTAAGATTTAGCATTATGACAGCATCCCACCATGCAGTGTGAAAAGGAGAAATGTGCAAACTTGATGATGTCCCAGGTTTTCAGTTTGGGGAAAGATAGGAGCATGTTCTTTGCTTCTTGCTCTTTCCAAGTCTTCTCCTCTTCCTGCAATCTGCTTTTCAAAACATGGTGATATAATTCTAGAAATTAGAGAAGCGTTTATGGCAGACAGGTTGTAATTTTTTGCATTGTGTCCTTTTGGGCTGAGGTTGTGGTGTTATGTTACAGTTAAACAATGTGACGATGAGCTGCTGCCAAACAGAGCAGAATCACTACAATTTACCCTCCATCTGCAGTTTGTGCTCCAGCCCAAGCTGCCAACTCCCTGTGTTTCAACTTGCATCCCACCTTGTGTCTGTGTGACTTCAGGATTAGTCTGTTTAGGTGGCCCATGCCACAGGAAACTAAATCTGCTTCTTCCCCAGAGGGAGTTCTCCCCGATTAGTTAATCCATGGTTGCACATTCACTAGATCAAAAACACAGCAGTGGCTTTCAGTTGTTTGGATATTGGGCTTTGTTGGTGGTGGTACTAATGTGTTGGGGTTTTTTTTGTTTGTTTGCTTTTGTTCTATTTATTTAGTTAGTCGTTTTATTATAAACACCGCAATAAAGTTAAATTTTTGAGAAAGTAGAATCTCGATTTCTTTCACTTCTGTCTATGTGCACATCCTCATTTCCAGGAACAGACTAATGTAAATGTTGCAAGTTGCGTTTGGTCTGTTAATTTCTTTCAAAAATTAAACAAGAAGGGTTAACAGTGCTTGTTAAAACTTAAAGGACAGCACTGCATGTTTTCCTGTCTTCACTCGTGTCTTCTCTAACTTTGTTAGACTGTGATGAAATATATGTCCAATTAAAAGATTTGAGAACTCTCACTAATACTTGTATACCTCAGAAAAGAGCATTCTTAACTGCCTTGCTTTGTGGATCCTTGGTGTTGCAATCAGTTCAGGCAGACATGGAATTCCAAAAGACAGAAGGCCACCCTCAATGATCAGACTTGTCTCTGGCTGCTAGAAATCCGTGTTACCGCCTATGTGGGTCAGAAGCAAAAATTTCTGCTGGATAGACAGCATGATTAAAGAAGCAAGATTTGTTCCTTTCAAAAGCAGCATGGACGATTTGGAGATCTGGCTGATCCGGATGGTACCTGCTGGTTAGGAGGCACATGGTGTTGACAATCACACCTGACATCTTCAAAAATCTACCTCACAAATACAAGATGTCATGACAGCCTTGGTAATGGAGACCAGATCTCTTCATAGCTGACAGAAACATTTGTTTGCATTCCACCGGGTGATTCTGTTTCCCATCACAAAGAGCTTAAAGAATTTCTTGACATTATGAGTTTTTTAATAGCTTTTCTTTTTATTAACTTAAACAATTTTCCATTAACATGCCAGTCTTCTAACTATTTGTTTAATGTCTGAGGGTGATGTAGAATCACCTTAATGGCTGCTTTATCACCATTTTCTATGCTGGTCTAGTCTATCCCCTACATATATCTGAAGTAATCCTATCTGTCAGCATCCTCTGTTCTTGTTGGAATAGTGTGCTGGCATTACAATAAAAACAATGTAAAGCACAGTCAGCCTCATACAGGGTCTTACTCATAAAGAATACAAAACCGATATCCAAAGGATTTCAGGATGTGTTACAGGGTATGTTTTTGAAGAACAAAGAGTTTTATAAATAATTTCAGCAAGTTTTAAAAGATTTCTATCCTCTGCTGAAATCATGGAGATCTTTCTTTGAAAACTCACACCTATTTTTTAATCCCTTTGCTGTTGTCCCAGTGTTTTTAATGACAATCTGCACTGACAGGTAGAACATAAAGTTTTTATGGAAAGGGTTGTTGTGGTTTTGAATCAGTGTGGGTCATTTACATTCACAGAAATCATTTACTCAATCATGCTTCATTTGAATTCAAGGAACATAAATGATTTACCCAGAAAGTACAGAGGTGTACATAAAAGCAGTAAGTTGTAGAAGAAAAACTTGATTGATATGTTCAAATTTATTTTTTTCCATTTAAAATATGCTAAATCCCCCTCTTGCTAGAACAGTCAATAGATGTTGTCATAAAATACAAAATTGTCATCCATTCTTGTTGATAGTCGTTTGTTATTGTGATCCACAAATTTTTTGACTTGTTGAAAAAATTTAGCCACTGAAAAAAGATCAGCCTGAAGGATAACAGGGCAAACAAATGTGAGGGGCTGAAGAACTTGTCTGTGTGCCTGTCAGTAACTGATGTGCTTACCGTTGTGTGTTGTGAAACAGTTTCTGCCTTTTCACTGCATTCATTGGTACTGCCATGTGTCGTGTTATAGTAGATACACACATACATACTTTTATTTCTAGAGGTTAGAAAGAGCAAGTAAATTTCCTGGATTTCCTGGGGAAGAACACTGAATTATGAATTTCTTCACTATTTCCCATGCCTTTTCCTTCCCTTTGCATTTTACTGACATACAGTGTTTTGGAGATAAAAATCAAAACACTTGTACGTTGTAATCTGAGAAGAAGTGAGTTTTGAGTAGCCCTGATCTAAGATATCTACACATGTGGATTCTGCTTTTCCAAGTCCATTCCTTGGCATGAAGGAGCCTTTCAATGTGAATTCTGCATTTCCCTTGCAAGATCATGCACTCTCTGCCCATAATGCAGTGTGGGTTGGCTGCTCACCTGCCTCAAGCAGCAGTGTCAGTGTTTCCTGCTGAAGGCTGACACACACTGCTGCCTCACTGCTCCCTTCTTTGCTCGTGGGTCACTCTCTGAGCAATCACAAGTCACAACAAGTTAGCAGAAAGCTAACACTTTATATTAACTTCGCTCATGTTTTAATGGAAATAAGATAGAAAGCATTTACACAGCATCTCTAGGTGAAGAAGCAATGCATTTGACGTGATATTAGTGGCAAAGAGGTACAGATGTCTCCTGCATGTTCAATAGATGAATTCAGACAAATGTTATGTTTAGAAGTTGCTCATAACCAAGTATCTCAGCATTGTAAGACCTGCACATCAAAGGCCTCTTTCTCAAAATAGCATGCCTCTTATTTTAAATTTATACACGGACTTTAATAGGAGTTAGTTCATTGAAACTCTTAAATATATCCAATGTCATTACTATCATCTAATGTTAATGCCCCATATGCGTCTCTCTAAATATTCATTTTAAGCAGAATATACTTCAGTTTTCTCTTGAGGCATAGTGAGCAGAGTGATGCAGTACCTTGTCTTACTTTGAGTCTCTAGAGCTGCCAAGCTATCTCATCTTTTTTCTTTCTTCAGACAAAAAAATCCCACCAAGGTCTGGCGCTCTGATTTCCAACATGGTACTCTATATATATATACTAAGAACATAGAGATATAATGTAGATATATACACACGTCAGTTTTTTACAGATCAAATGCAGCATGAATGATACTGCTTTGCTATCTGTCATAACTCCCTGTAGGTGCTTAATCCTACAGTCTCAGTTATTATGTCCAGAGGATAGCAAGGTAAATGTATAGCTATATTATCATTTTACTCCTGAGTGATGTTTATAGAAGAATAGCAGTTACACTGGATACATAATTCTGAAAATATGTTTCTGTGGAGCCAGTGAAAAGATGATAAAATTTACCTTTCCCTTCCAAAACAGAACAAATCCCATAGTACATTCTAATCTCTAATTTCCAGTATAAGTTAATAGTGTCATACAATTCAGTCTGTCTTCGTGTCACTAAACAGCACTGCTACAAGAGAAGACACGGATAGACTGTGGGATTGCACTGCTTGTTGTTAATTTAGTTCTGCTACTCCAACAGGATTTTTTCACTTTGTTCTTACAGGCATTTTACATAAATAAGTGTTTTTCTGGAATAACATATCCTTTGTAGGATGTCATTGTTCAGCCATCTTGACAAAAGAGTACAAGACAGGCCTGGCCTTGGAATAAGAGATGGAGCACGCTCAATTTTATTCTTTCTTCAAAACCTTACGAAACAAAGATCATAATAAGCTCCTAAAACTCTGTGAATGTATCAGCACTTTTGTGTTGTGCTGAATGAATGGCTTGTGGAAAAATAAGTTTCTACCTCAACAGGGAGAGAACAACTCAATCTGTGGACATGTAGCTCATGTAGCATGTAGGACAGTTCTCTCCTCTGGTGCATTTCAGTGTTTTAAAGTTTTCACATTTTTCTTCTAGATTGTTCCCCTGACTCAAATCACAGCGCTTTATGCTGGCAGATCAGTATGGAGACAAGACGCAAGCAGTAGGGTTGAAGGCTGGAGACCAGAAGCTCTTTTAATCATCTCTGCTGCTTTCCTTATGTTCAATGTACATGCATTACTATACATTCAGTTATTTACACAAGCATTGCTTGGTTCATTAAAAAGTCAGGTTCAATGTGAAGTAATACATACTTCTTGCAGTAAAACTTTTCCATCATCATAGAATCATCACAGAACGGCCTGGGTTGAAAAGGTCCTCAAAGATCATGCAGTTTCAACTCCTCTGCTACCTGCAAGTTTATCAACCAGCAGACCAGGCTGCCCAGATCCACATCCAGCCTGGCCTTGAATGCCTCCAGGGCAACCTGTTCCAGGGCTTCCACCCTCTGTGTGAAAGTCTTCCTCCTAATATCTAACCTAAACCTCCCCTGTCTCATTTTAAAACCATTGCCCCTTGTCCTGTCACTATCAGCCCATGTAAACAGGCATTCCCCTTCCTGTTTATATGCTCCCTTCAAGTACTGGAAGGCCATAATGTGGTCTCCCCAGAGACCTTCTCTTCTCCAAGCTAAACAAGCCCAGTTATCATCCACCCAAAACTGAGCCTGGGTTTGACACTGAGTGCATTACCTACCAAACAACCATTTCCTTTCTTTTTTTTTTTCTGTTTTCTGGAATGACATATTCATGTGACTGGCTTGAATCTTATAATAAAGAAGAGTTTGGGTTTTTCTGATAATTGACAGCAATATTCCAGATCAGATATATTTGTGTGATCCAAAGTATTCAATGCAGTGATGAAATAACTTCTCAAGTACCATCTATGCCAGCTTCAGTATCCGAGAAGATTCAGTTTCTTTCTTTTCATGTTCACAACTGACAAGAAGACATTGCTATGCTGATAACATTTGCCCAAGAAAATCCAAGTAGCTGGCCTCAGCACCTCTCTCCCTTTGTATTATTAGTACTAGGAGTATTCTTGATTTTAGATAATCTAAGTCAAACAATTTTTCAGCTGTTTATCCAAATTTCTTTTGAGGCAGTTCAGTATTACCCAATCCTGTGGGCACATTTCCTTGCTGCCCCTTCACACGTAAAATGTTGCTGATGAATGTGCTGACCTTTCTGAGAGTCTTCACAAACCTCTCCTCTTTATTTGCTTGTTTTAAGCATAAAGCAATCTATGTTGACTTCCTCTTCACTGTTCCTTCTGAAACAATAGGACAGTTCATGCTTCAAAGCTGTTCTTTGTGATAAACACAAGCAGGGAGGCATAACTAAGCACGAGCCCATATAAGTCATCCATTCTGTCTTTGCTGTAAAGGTAGCAATGGTGAGAAACAGAATGACCACGCATGTTTTCTTCATAACTGTAATGAAGATTAAAATCTAATCATCTTGTGTTACTTTCTGAAAGACTACTCATCATGGATTGAAACAACTACACTACGCTGTACTCATGCAAGGGAAGCTAGATTGTATTTACTGATATAATACAGATACATTATAGTGATTTCACAAAGTTTAACTGTACATAAGGCAGCAACTTAACAAGATTAGAGACGTCTGGATCCACTTGATTATTAACTGTACAGTACATAAACTCATGTAGGTGACCCTCTTGTTGAGATGCAAGGTTCAGAGTGGACCCTCTTGGTTCCAAGACCTGAACCACTAAGGTAAGGAGCCTAGTGTGACTGAATCCACAGCTAGTCCCAGAACTGATCAATAGTTTATGTCTAAGGGATTGTACATGCACAGTCAATCTAAGATATAATCTTTGCAAAGCTAACAAAGTCTAAAACTGTTAGTCACTTACTGAGGATTTGTGTTGGCAAGATATCATGCCGTCAAGGTGTAAGGGATCTCTGTACAGGTGTAACCTCGAGAGACTTGCTGACAGCTCTAGGGGCTCTTGGGCTGCTTACTATTAATGGATAAGATGACTGGCTCATAGCCATAAGGTTGCTTTTTAGACTCAGGCCCAACTGGCCCTCAGTTGTTGAACAAGGTGACTGCTATCAGTTCTTTCATCTCTCCAGTCTGAGACAGATTTATGGTTGTTAATCTGTTCTAGCCAGAGTGTTATGAGTACTGTTGCTCATCGTCTTCCTGTGCAGGGCCTTCTGTGCAAAGCCAGACCAAAGGCAGAAGCTGAGAGAAAGAAAAAAGGGAAGGAGCACATTATCACACTACTTCTTTCTGCAGAGAAGTGGATCTGTGATGGGAGTACAGCATCCTGGTACTTTGGCACAGAGGGGACTGAAAGTATGCACAAAGGAGGAGCAGAGATGCAAAACTGGAGGTAAATAATTTGTAGTAAGGCATATAATTTTATGTTATATTATATATGAATAGAATATTAGATATCAGAACATTGCAGGAAACTGGGAACGAGCTACGAGAGAGAAAAAAAATAGATTTTTGTAAGTTTGATTCTCTAGATTGGCTCACTGATCAGAGGAGTGCCAGAAAATCTCCCTTCTGCTACACTCTGTGTCTGCATTATAATATCTGGAAAAATTTGGAAAGAGTGAGATGAGAAAAGAATCTGTAAAAAATACAGTAGAAGTGTTGTGAGGAAAGAATAGCTCCTATAAAAATGACAGTGGCTCTGTGCTTCTGTTATTGCTGTGGGGATGCATTGTTTGTTGTTTCTGTTTTTGTTTGATTTTTTTTGCCAGTAGAAGACATACCATAGAAAATTCAGTCATCTTTGGTTTGGCTTTAATACTCTGTTTAGCAACACAGAAATCTCTGGGGTTTGCTGAGCTATAATTTCCCTGTCTGGAATTTGACAAGGAAATTGGATGCAATTTTACTTGGGTAAGAAGCCATACTGAACAACAGGCAATATCCTTCATCTAAGTACCCCATCAGAAAAATAAAGGAAATCAAGTCTATTCTAGCAGATAAAGTGGATACAACTGTTTCAGGTTAACAGTATGGACACCTATTAAAGAAGCACTTGGGAAGATTTTCTAAACCATGATGATTTAATTGGCACCAGACTTAACACTGGCTTGGAGATTCAGCAAATAACTGAGAGACATAGAGTGCTGTACAGCAATGAAATCCATAACTAGAAAGGAAGGAGATTCCTCACATGAACTTCTTAAGTAGCCATGAGCTCTATAGGAAACAATGGAGCTACACAGAACAACTTCAGGCATCGCTGTTTGTACTTCATATTTAAGTGCAATGCTAACAGGTAACGTTAATCTTAAGGCTTCAAGGCTTCATGTTTTAACACAACCATAGATCCAAGAAAAATAACATCTCTAGACTGTAGTCACTTTCAAAAGAACCCTGCCACAAACTTGATGAAAAAGCTGTGTGTAATATCTGTGTTTTTGAAAGTATCTCTTACTTAAATCAGCTCCTAATTTAAAACAAAATTATGTAATAACTGCAATATTAATTTGTGATAAAGTTTCTAAGAGATAATTAAATGTATTCATTTCAATGATGTTATCTTTAATAAACTGTGAAAATACATTTTTATGTGGCTTAAGAGTCAATACTGTGAAATCCATTTTAAATGCAATATTATATATAAAAGAGAATGCTCAAATGCATTAATATAAATTTCCTTTTAAAAAGAGGGTTTTTTTTGTGTGTTTTTCCTCTTGTCTCTTCCTAAGATTAGCTGTAAGAATATTCTAAATAACAGTCTGTTTAAAAAATGATGAAGAAAAAGATTGTGCTTTTTTGTAGCTGCGGTGGGAAGAGACTGAGTGCAAGACATAATAATTGTAATGCAGGATGTTTAGCACTCAGAATGTCATCTAGTCAGTAGTCATCTAGTCACTGATCATCTTGTCTAGAAATATCACTTAATATTCCACATTTTGCATGAGATGGGCAAAACTTGAGAAAGTGTATGGGTGATCCTATTAAAATACAAAAGTTATCATTTATGCACTGTGATGCTTCAATAAGTACACAAATACACCACGTATTGTGTGCCAGGACTGAAGGAGTACATTTATTTCTGAGAATAAAGGAGAAAATAAATATAGTAAGAGACTGAAAGATCAGCTAACTGGCAAAATCAAGTTCTTAAAAATGTCACTTTGTGAACATAGTTGTTTTTTTTGCTGTTGAAATCCCAAAATTACTTCCTATGCTTTATCATACTCAGCAATTTTATCCTTAATGCTTTACTGATGTATTTTATACATATCACAATTGGGTGATACATATTTTATATCTACATAAATATATACATATAGCTGCACCATATTCAATCCAGTCTGCTGATGAATTACTTTGCTGGTAAAGTTGCTCTATAATAGCTTCGTATTTATGTAGATAGTTTTTTTCATGACTTTTATTTCTGACTGTTTGAAGCATCAGGGAAGTCCTCTCCCCTCTCTTCGCCACAGCACATTTTCTTCTTTAAACTTCCACTGGGTGGCATTGCTTCTCCCGTTAGCAACTCGTGGTTCTCTCCAAACTTTGTGATTCTCCAGTAAACTTGGGACTTACAGCTGCTCTGCCTCTTGGACAACTGTTGTTATTGCACTGGTGGCAGAGATGGTAAGAGGATGTTCTCTCTGGAGTATGCATCTTCTGTCTATTTATGGAAGTATACAAACAGTCTCTGACTTAAGTTTTTCCAGGCTATTCTCAGAAGAATTGCTAAGTACCTTCCTTCTGTTTTCTCCTTTTCTATCCCAGGCGTCTGAGGAAACCAGCATATTTGACACAAATTGTGTCGTATTTTACAAAGCCTTTTATTGAGAAGGCAGTATTAATGAAAACAGCAGCAAAGAAATAACGGAGGAAAAAATATCCAAGAACTGTACTGTACGAGGACCAGGCAACAGATATTTGAGTCTCTTTCTAATAGCTTCAGAATGCTGGCACCTAAAGCTGCTACTGAACACAATAATAGAAGCCTGCATCCATGTAGGAAGAACTCTCAAAGGAGTACAGACTTTAATCGCCTCCTCCCTTCGCTCCTTGCCCCCCTACCTCCCACCCCCCCAAAAAAAGAAAGAATTTGCACAAAAAATGACTTGAACTGAGGGGGTGAGAAGTATCTCCAGTCTGTAGAATTTGAAACTGAAGCCTGTAAATGTACTTGCTTTTGTGAATATTCCTATGCTCACTGTTAAACAATGATACTGATTATACTGATGATACTGATTATATCCCTATCCTACTGATTATATCCCTGTTAGCTTCAGTCAGCATGTGCTGTCATGGGACACGTAGAATCCTAGACCTCTTCTACAGCCACCAATTGCCTAATGTTCAAGTGTCAAATGTTCTCCTATATTTGCCAGTGAAAACTAGTGAAATAATACTGGTGCACAGCTAGGAAGATTATATTTCCTGCTTTGTTTCCAGGTCTGTGGATGTACAACTTGCCAAATTATTTTATATACAAGAAGACAATTCTTGGCATGTAGGGTGACAACTATCATCTTATTCCTAATTATTAATTCCTAATTATTATATAATTAATAATTCCTAATTATTAATTTTTAATTATTAATTTCTCTATACTTTTTGGTTCTTAGTGGTTAGTTCCTCTCATAATATAATTCTATTGTCTTATCCAGATCTAATATAAGAACAACTGACTAGTTCTCAAAAATAAAGGAGAAGTAAATATTCAGGCAATGGAAAAAAAAAACCCAAAAACTACATAATTACATACAGCATACATTCAGCTTGAAAATCAGAAGGAGCTCAATTTTAATCTGAATATACGCCTTAACAGATGTACTCATCCAGTTGTGGCAATTTAAGGTTCAAGGTGGTATTTTGGACAGGATGGGTAGAACAGCAATGAACCTCTGTTAAATATTCTATCTCTGCACATACCTGCTTTGAAAATGAAGTACTCCTTAAATGCTGCATGCTGCTGCTAGACAACCTTTTTATTACCAAATAGTTGGTCTTTATCTTAAAACTTCTTAAGAAATATTGTATGTAGTGAATAACTGCTTTATTGATGGCCTGCAATTAAGCAGGTGTGTCATGATTTGCAGAAAAATATCATGATCTGCAAAAAAAATTTGACAAAACATGACAGTTGCCTTGAGAGCAATTCAGATCTTATAAGTGCTGACAAATGTTTCACCCTACATTTAGCTGGTTTAGGAAGATAACACATCTTTTTTAATGCATGGTGCCAAACTGTGAGGAAATAAGTATGCTGAGCTTCATTATGTGGATGGCAGCCTTTGGAAAAATACGAAAGCTCCATTCTGATTTCTGCAGCATTCAGTAGGAGCTGCAGGTGCTTAGAAGTTTTAAAATTCCGACAAGTCTATGTAACAAATCAGTGGATGGTAAACGTTTGCTAAGCATTTTTAAGTGAATGAAATACTTAGAAATGTGGTGGTGCTTCAGAGGATAGTAAACACTTATTACATCTTAGAACCCAGAAATTGAGGTGACACTTAAAGAACATGAAAAGCATAGTAGATTAGTCCAATCTTTATTGATGTATAATATTATAGTGGTGCAAGATTAGAAAATGGGATCATTCCATAAGTTCTAGATGTACACATTAGTACAAAATGAAATGCTTATTTTGTGCAGTGTGCATCCAAAGAACATCCCAAGGTTGGTATGTCTACAGGGTGAATTTTTCAAGTGACTGGATAATGTGTTGAGTAAAAAGGCCTGAAGGTAGTTAATCTGATGTTAGGGAGATAAATCTTTGCTTCTCCCTTAAGTTCTAGAATTCACCTACTATCAAGAGAAGTATAGTGAATAAATCCTTAGGTCTTGCAAAACACAGAAAACAGATTTTGCTTGCTGAATAGTTATTCTTCTTTAAAGCTAGGAAGTATAAATTACATAGACCATTCTGAAAGTAATGCCTCCTATTTGTTTCCACGGAAACTACAACAACTACAAAGACCACAATAGCGCTATCGGACAGAACAAATTCTCAGCTACAAAACTCTATTTTTCAATAATCACCATCACTGCTTATGTATTTTTGTGACCAGAAATGATATGATCCAGGAAATTGTCCTCTTCAGCCTTGTGTTCAGTGGGTCATGACAAACTGACATACGGTGTTTCTGTTCTTGTATGAGAACTTGTGGGATCCACCTGGCTCGAACTTTGGAATATTCCAGCACTGGCACCATTGTTTTCAACACGTTGAAGCTGATATTCAGCTCATTCTACAGTTTCCTGGTTGTAATCTGCCTCGTGGATGAGCTGATCAAGATGCTCTTCATTTTGTGGTGCCACAGCTGCACATGATGGTCTGGAACATGGCTTATCTTTCAGACCACTTTCACCACTGCTGAAACACATCACCACCACCTCACTGTGCTCACATCCACTGTTCGCTCTCCATAAATGTTCGGCAAGGGTCTATGACTGTCAATGGGTGTGATTTTTTCCAAAGAGAGGAATTCAATTCCACACAATTGCTATGAAAGCACTTCTGTGTCAGACATCATTTTGTCAGACTACCCCCTGCTGCTATCTGTCACACGGCAACAAAATGAAATGTACAATTGATGGGAAGGTTCAGCCTCTACTGCCTCTACCTCAGGTGTCATGGGCCAACCTAATAAATTAGGATGCATTACTTTCAGAGCAGGCTTCATATTCCATTTCAGGCCTTCATCTATGGGTCATAAAAGAAAGCAGAGCAGGTAAAAGTTTGTGAATTGCACTGTGATACGTTGTCAACTGTGATATAAATGTATATACACACCATTCTTTGTATCTCAGTATTACAGTAACACGTATTCACAACTCTGACACTATGAACCTTCAATCCTTCTCTGTGACAGTATTTGATGACTCAGCTATGAAAGTTGCAGGGTTTTTCTTTTTAGTATTTTTTTTTTCCTCTTGCAATGGAGCTAAACAGAATACTTAAGGACGATATTCAAAATTAGCTTTAGGGAAGTTTTGCCAAAAAAAAAAAAAAAAAAGAGAATCGAGTATCTAAGCAGGCCTGGGTTTTATAATTTGAAAAACCTGTACTTTCTTGTCTTAGTTTTTTATCCACTGTCCCATGTATCTCAAGATCTTCATATACTTTTGCCTGGATTTGTTTCAAAGAGTGTGAATATTCCAAGTTGATATGCTCATTTTCTAACATGCTGAATTTTTACTCATATCAGATTTTGACCAGACTTTTTTCTATTTGCCTGGATTACTATGATTTTTTTTTTTTCTAACATTTTAGTATTGATGTCTTGCCAATGTGTAGTGTGCATAATAAACTCTATTTTGTTTTTGCAGGGTATTTCCTCTATAGCTGATCCTTCTATCTAGTTAGCTTAAAATGAGAAAAAACACTTCATTCATGACAGCTCATCACAACTTCTGGGCAGGTCTGTGTTTTCAGAAGCTTTACCAAAAAATTTTGCTATCTTGTACAAATGTAGTTGAAGAACGTGTCTGATGTCTGCATGGACACAAGGGTTTCAACAGAGATGCTGAACTAGTGTGCCAATGGTCTTAAAGTTGAAAGATGTCTTCTTCTCTCTCTTTTGTTTCTTCTTTTCACAAGGAACTACTTCTTGCATTTAACAGAGTTGGATGTTGACATCTCTCTGTCCACTAAACCTTAAAACACCAAATGAAGTATAGATAGTTGTATTAAGTTATGTTCTAGTTCAAGTCAAAAACATTATCTGCTTAATGTTTTCCAGTAATGTTTCTTTGGAATTTGAATGTCTGACTATGAAGTCCTGGTTCAGAAAACGCTTATAATCAATCTCTGAACACATGGCCCATGATTTAATTTCATTGCAGCAATAAAAGGATGTTCCTTTTCATATGTTTCATGCCAAGAAGTAAAGTTTTTCTTTTCTGTATTTGAACTATTTATCATTTTGCTCTGGCTCTTCTGAATTTCAGATAATTATCTTGTCACTCTAGTTCTCATCAACTGTCTAACTGTGTTTATCTAGCAGTCTTCTCAGGAATCTGAAACACAATCATGTCATGCTATGGACACTCAGAACAATCTCTTTCCTGAAAAACTTTCTTACTATTCAACATGGGCTTCTTTGATAAGTAGAGCAGCAGGAGACATTTATCCCAAATTCTACTACTGATGCCCTGTATGTAAGTCTAAATCTTTGATACAGGGAATGCCACATTTTGCACTTAAAGGACAGGGTTTTGTGGGGTTATATTGGTGGCAGGTGGATAGTTGGACTAGGTGATCTTGGAGATCTTTTTCAACCTTGGCGATTCCATGATTCCATTCATCAATAATGTTCTGTCCTGGGATGAACCCTTCAGTGTGACACAGAAGATCTTTTTTTTTCCTATGAGTATTTCCTAGAATATCTGGGACATTAATATCCAGGTACTGTTGTACAACTATCCTTATGCTAGATAAGTTTCAGGATTTGGCTTAGCCAAATAATTGCATAGTTTTCTTTTATGGGCTGAATTTGATTCTTAAAAAAGTCTTTTCAATGCTAATTGTAGGGTGTTTTGGCATAATCAGAAGCTGTTGGCTTTTTAATTTGAATAGTTGCTATGCTGTAATCCTTATAAACAAAGTAGGGGGAAAAATATATTTACTTTCCTATTTTTCTTGCTAGAATCCAGAAAACTTTTGTGGAAACTGCAGAGAATAATTTTTAACAGCTGGTTCTCAATATGATGATTGAATTGTTGTTTAACAGTATTGAAATAAGTGGCTTATCTCAATAAACTAAGCAAACTGCTGCCTTATTTGGTAAACAGTCTTGAGTCTGTCAAAGCTAGAAATAGATACAGCCCTTACAATAAATATTTAAGACTCCAACAGAATTTCTAGTGATTTTAGTTTTATAATATGCTTGAAGTTTGAGTGCTGATTCTTTTGTTTAAAGAGCATTCACTATATCTTCACGCATAAAAGCTGTGGTGTGTCTTTTCTGATTGTTTTTTGTTGTTGTTTTGTTGTTGCTTTTTGTTAAACAAGACAATCTAGAAGTGAAAGAGAGTATCCCAAAAGAACTTTTCCTTGTCATTATATTAGCTTTTGCATTGACCTATATTAGGCAAATTGCTTAAAAAATGTTCTAAAATGCTTAGTACTTTTTAAATGATGAAAATATGATCAAGTTCAGTATCTGAGTTTCCCTGAATCTGTGCCAGATAGATGCATTAACTGAATTGTTCCATTTAGAACTAGTCCCAAATAAACAACTGGCAACAGAATTTAGATTTAGTTGGGTAAGACAGCAAAACTGCTTTCGAAAATCACTACAACTTCAATTTCAAAGTTCCACTTATGTCTCATGTCTCACCAAAATGACAGGGGTGTGTGATAAAAATTATTTCATTGTCAAAAAGGTTTTGTTCAAAGCAAAAATTTAAATAACCATCAGCCTTCCTTCTTCTCCATCAGAAGAGGGGTGCCAGCCAGCAGTGATTGTCCCTCTGTACTCTGCCCTTATGGGGCCCCATCTGGAGTACTGTGTCCAGGTCTTGAGCCCCCTGTACAAGAAAGACTGGGAACTGTTGGAGACGGTCCAGAGGAGAGCCACGAAGATGACCAGGAGACTGGAGCATATTCCCTATGAAGACAGGATAAGGGAGCTGGGCTTGTTCAGCCTGGAGAAAAGAAGGCTGTGGGGTGACCTCATTGCAGCCTTTCAATACCTAAAGGGAGCCTACAAACAGGAGAGGAATCAACTCTTTGAAAGGGTAGATAACAGCAGGACAAGGCGAAATGGTTTTAACTTGAGGGAGGGAAGATTTAGGTTAGATATCAGGGGCAAGTTCTTTACTATGAGGGTGATGAGGTGCTAGAACAGGCTGCCCAGAGAGGTTCTGGATGCCCCATCACTAGAGATGTTCAAGGCCGGATTGGATGGGGCCCTGAGCAGCCTGGTCTAGTAGAAAAGGTTGGTGGCCCCGCTTGTGGCGAGGGGGTTGGAGATTCATGATCCTCAAGATCCCTTCCAACACAGGCCATTCTGTGATTCTGTGATATCATTTTGACATTTGAACTGAACATTACTTGAAATATTTTGGAATCCTATGAGAAAAAAAGTCCTTAAAAATGTGAAGGTTTTCATTATCCTTCATTACCAGTCTTTTACTTTCTTCTATCATAACTATTTTTTGTCAGGATTGTTCCATTTTGTTTTTGTTTGTTTCTTGTTGTTTTTTTTCTCCACACATACAGATGTCTGGTTTTTATATACACTAGCTAGACAAAACTTGTATTTGAAAGCTCTTGTTAAAAGAAACATCTTTCAAAGAATAATAGGAGACTTGTCCTACTATCATAGTCATACTAGCATGGATCCATCCTTAATTAATAAATCTGGGTAGTTTTAACCAGACTGCCATTTGTCTGCAGTACTGTTAATCCATAGAGAGACAACTCAATAAAATAAGAGGTGGCTCTGTGTTTGTGTTCATTCTTTCCTCACAAATCCATATATATATTAAGCAATCCATATATCACATAATCCATCCACAAATCATATAACGTTGACTTCACTACATCTTGCTTTTGCAGATTACACATGCTGGTCTTTCCTAGATGGTGCAAGTCTTGGGTTTATTAGGATGTAGCTTTTGCAAATATGAACTTCAATGAAACATTAGTAATGTTTTAAAGCTGGGGCAATATTCAACACTCAGCCTTCAGTTATTGAGTTTATTTGTGGTACGGATTTCAATCATGCCCAGAAGTGATTTCATCAAGAGACAACTTATTTCTGGCCATTCTAACTACCACAGTATTCAGATGAACTAAAGAGCTGTGTGGATTTCAGCATTGCCATGGTTACAGATTTAGCCTCACTTTTCCTTGAGCTGGTTCTATGTGTAGTTGGAGAAGGATACTGCAGAGGCAGATTTTATCAGATTTTATCATACAATACTCCTTAACATCTTTATCAGTGACATAGATGATGGAATCGAATGCACCCTCATCAAGTTTTCTGATGGCACCAAGCTGAGCAGTGCAGTTGATACCGCAGAAGGAAGGGATACCATCCAGAGGGACCTCAATAAACTCAAGCGGTGGGCCCTTGTGAACCTAATGAGGTTCAACAATGCCAAGTGCAAGGTTTTGCACTCAGGGTGAGGTAATCCCAGATATATATACAAACTGGGAGAAAAAGTCCTTAAGGGTAGTCCTGCTGAGAAGGAGTTAGGGGTCCTGGTTGAAGAAAAAGTTGATATAAGCCTCCAGTTTGTACTTGCAGCCCAGAAGGCCAATGGTATCTTGGGTTTCATCAGAAGAGGAGAGGGAAGTGATTGTTCCCCTCTACTCTGCCCTCGTGAGGAGCCAGCTGGAGTATTGCATTCAAGCCTGGGGCCTCCAGCACAGGAAAGATGTGGAGCTTTTGGAGAGAGTCCATAGGAAGGCCATGAAGATAAGCCAGAGGCTGGAGCACTTCTCCTATGAACACAGGCTGAAAGAACTGAGCCTGTTCTGCCTGAATAAGAGGAGGTTGCTGGGAGAACTCACTGTGGCCTTTCAGTATTTAAAACATGAGGGAAATCAACTTTTTACGTGGGTAAATAGTGATATGACAAGAGGGAGTGGTTTTAAACTAAAGAAAGGGAGATTTATGTTAGAGCTAAATCTCTAATTTAGAGGAGGAAGTTTTTTACTGAGAGAGTGGTGAAGTGCTGGAACAAGTTGCCCAGAGGGGTTATGGATGCCCTATCCCTTGAGGTGTTTAAGGCCAGGTTGGATGGAGCCCTGGGCAATCTGATCTAGTATTTGATCTAGCGCCTGGCAACCCTGCCTGTGGCATGGTGGCTGCAACTGATGATCCTTTAGGTCCCTTCCAATCCAAGCCATTCTATGATTCTTTGAGGGCAATTTGATTGCAGTGGGTTGTAATGAGTCAGTCTCAGCAACAATCTGCTGGAGTTATTCATGTTCCTCTTGTCTGTGCTATTCTCCTCTGGCCTTTAAGTTCCCATAAGGCTTATTTATTTACTCTCTATATCGTGTGCATTTTTCAGCAAGCCTTAGTCTGGGATTCTTCATAGAATAACAAATCTTCTGTGGTGCTGGGTAGCGCAAGGAACAGCCTGCAGTGTTGCTGTTCAACACCTACTTTCAGTTCCAACATTAAGCAAGAATTAGCATGAAAATGTTCAGTTCAGGTTGAGCCATCTCAATGGATAGCTACTCGGAGGCTTCTGCATCATGCTGTCCATAACTTCTCTCTTAGACACCATGTTTTCACAGCTATTTCTGCATAGTTGGAGACAATGCAACACATACTACTCTATATACTCAGAGGTTTTTGTATATGTCAGTACAAAATGTGCAAATTTGCAATTTCAGGAGTGTGTTTAACCATGCTGTAAACACCATTTCCTATGTGAAGTAATGCAGTTGTGAAAAAGAAAACACTGAACAAGCAAAAGGAGTTAATCTGATTCCACTGAGGGAGAATCTGCTTGTGAGAAATCTCTACAACAGACTGAAATCTAGCTGCTGTTGGTTTATTTGCTGGAAGAAAACCAGACCATCATTTGCCCACTTCCCAGAAGTGTGTCTGTGTGTGTTCTCTTTTCTCTCTCACTAATACTAGAGTTGCAATCTTGCAATAAGGCCCAACCGTTAAACCGTTATCTCAAGGAAACTGTTGTTACAGAAAATACTGACATCAGCCCAACTTCTCTGTTGTTGTACTTGTACTTCTCTTGGTACCACAAGAGTAAGGACTGGGTTGCTTCTTTCTTGGAACAAGAAATGCAGTAAGAATTGCTAAGCCTAGCTTTAATTCGTTGGTGGGTTATTTTCTTTACTTAAAACCTTCTTTGTCCCAACCTCTAATTACATGTATTCTGTGTAAATATGGATCAGATAAAAAAATCTTTACAAACACTGAGTTCTCCAGGAATATGAGGATGATAGAAAGTGCCTCATCCCACTTGTATTTGTGAGTTCCAAAAATAAAGCATGCCTCTATTTACAAAAGAGATATTTACAATTGGCATTATTCCTCCATCCCGTAGGAGAGGAAGCAACCACCAACCCTGCAACACTGTGAACTCAGTTACTAAAGGAAACATGAATTTGTGAATCTTTGTAATACTCGTTGCAGTAGTTGAGTACCCTGCATCAGCTGGTAAGTGTTGTCAGTTATGTCTTTGGACTGTTACGAATCCATTAAGAAAAAAAAGAGAAAAAAAAAGTAGAAAAATAACAACCAAAAGTAAACTGGGCTTGTATTCCCTTTATAATTTGTTCTGCTTCCTACTGGTAGAAAAGGTCAACTTTAAAGGATCATTCCTATAAATCTTTAGAACAGCCACTTTCTGCTCTAGTTGTGCTGCTTTTAGCTAGTTGTCACTGCCCACCATCTGGAACCTTTAGAGCTTCGTGCAAAACCATGCAAGAGAATGTTCCCTAGTCTGAAACCGCCTTCACTGTTGGATGAATGGAGCTGGTCCACTTTGCCTGAGATGATAAAAGATTTTTTACTTCCTTGTATCAGCAGGTTTAGGGAGATGGTGACAAATATTAGTGTAACAATATTTTCATCTATCACAGATTCACAGAGCAGTTATCCCTCTGGTTAGTTTGATACAGTCTTTCCCCTTCATCCATGAAGACTGTGTTCCTAAAAAGTGCTGTGATTAACAAGTCAACAGATATCAAAGCATTTTTTTTCCCATGAAAACGACTATTACAGATGGAAGATGCGAACACAGGCTTAGGTACAATTTATATACATGGGGACAGTGTGGATGCTGTGAGAGGTGAAGAGGCAGAAGCAGGACTGTGAGCTGGAGGAGGTGTTGGATTTTGGACAGCTGAGATGTTTCAGAGTGATCCGCCACATTGTTTAATACCCTGTTTTGCTAACTGTCATCATTATCCTGTTTTTCATCCTTCATCGTTGACAGGTAAATAAAATTCACTCAAGTTGGAGGAAGATAATGACAGTGATGAAGGATGCATTCAGATGTGGAGTCTTCAGTACAGAAGAGATGTGGACCTGTTGAAGTGTGTCCAGAGGAGGGCCAACAAAACGATCCAAGGGAGGAAACACCTGCCCTACAAGGACAGGCTGAGAGTGCTGGAGCTGTTTTGTCTGGAGAATAGAAGGCTTTGGGGAGACCTAAGAGCAATGTTTCAGTATATAAAGGAGGGCTATGAGAAAGAAGGTGACTCTTTAGGAGGGTCTGTTGTGACAGGACTAGGGGAAAGGACTTCAAACTAAAAAATGAGTGATTAGACAGGATGTAAGAAAAATGTTTTTTACAGTAAGGGTAGTGAAGCACTGGAACAGGCTACCCAGAGAGATGGTGGATTCCCCAACCCTGGAGGCACTCCAGGTCAGGCTGAACAGGGCTCTGAGCAACCTGATGTTGCTGTAAGTGTCCATGTTCATTGCAGGAGTGTTGGACTAGATGACATTTAAAGATCTCTTCCAATTCAAACAATTCCATGATTCTATGAAAAACCAACCATTCAGAAACAGGCAGCAAGAAAGCAGAAAAGGTTTAGGTCAGGCTTTTGGCCTTGTGACATGACAAAGTTTGATAGACATGTATGGTCCAAAAGAGCTCAGCCACAAACACCAGCCCCCTGGAAAGCAGGCACCTCCTCCAGCTGATAAACCAGATGATCTTACTGCCTCCTTCTGAACAGTTATGCTTTCATCACTGTTGTCTTTCTCAGATGAATTAAGGTCAATAAATTATGAAGGATGGAAATATTTAATGGTGGTTAGCAGGGAAAGCTGTTTAACGATTAGTGATGCTTTTGATGAGCAGCTTCTGTCTAGTTTAATGGCTCCATAACATAACCGTACCAAAGTTTATATCACGGAAGTCAGATTCTTTGTTCACTGACCATTAGCACAAGCTATTAAGTTGTCACATCATTATACAGTCCTAAGCTTTTTACTCAGCAGCACTCTTGCCTCATTTGGTGTAGCAGATAAAGGACATTCACTCAATGAACAACAATTCAATACTGCTTTCCCTTGCTTACTCAGTGTGTGGCCTTCAGACTGATTTATTGCATATTGTTTTCAAGACAGAGCTATGAAGACTGTTAGGAATTTTCCTCACTAGAGTGCACACGCATGTCTCACAAAGCAAATTATTTTACTGTTTTTATAGACAAGGGGCTACACCACACAAAGATTACATTTGAAATTATTTGCTAGTTTTGTTTGCCTAATCTGAGGCATTTTGGATCTGGTTTGCTCAAAGTATTTGTAATGAATAGGCCTTCATATGATAAAATACAGATTTCACTGCTCATACTGCAAGTTCTGGAAGCTTTTGCAAGTGATAGCCTGAGATCTCCAGCCAGGCATGTAGAAAATAAGTAAGTATATACTTACAGTCATTTAAATGCAGTGTAATTAAATTCTTTACAGTGAAGTAGAATGAACTGAGATCTTTCTCTCCCAGCATCCCCATATATTAACTTACCATCATTGCTAGATGCAACAGGTATGAACAAACTTGGGGGCTTACAATAGAATTAATGGGAAAAAGGGGAAGGATGTCATAGAACAGTGACCAAAAAAGCATCAAAAAAGGAAGCAATGTGTGATATTGCTTGCTGGGTTACTTTCTGAGAGAGACAGAAGTCCCTGTGTGTTGCACTGAGCTGCTGTCTCCAGAGGGTTGCTGCTTGCCTGAGGCCTGTACTGGGACACTGTTGGAGACCTTGCTGAGTAATCTTGATTTGAACTACTGTGCTTTGCCTCCAATCCTTACCTGTATGGACACGAATGATATTATTCTCCTAGTGCAGTCCTTGAGCAGATTACTGCAGTCCTCTTGGGGGCAAGAGTGAAAGGTATGGAGCTCCAGGTAGCATTTTCCTCAGCCTTCTTACCAAAGGAATCATAGACTCATAAAACTACCAAGGCTGAAAAAGACCTCCAAGATCATCCAGTTTAACCATCTACCTACCACCAATACTTCCTCACTAAAACATGTCCCTTAGTACAACAGCTACATGTTTCTTGAACACCTCCAGGGACAGTGGCTCCAACACCTCCCTGGGCAGCCCATTCCAGTGCCTGACCATTCTTTTGGAGAAACTTTTTCCTAGCGTCCAACCTGAATCTCTCCAGGTGCAACTTGAGGCCATAAAACTCTGAATACTCTGGGATGTGTGGAAATACTGCTCATTATCTGTGTAACCAGTGTTATTAGAAGGGTTTTGGCCCTTATGATTATAGGGTTCTGAAGAATGAGAACTGCCAAGGAAAGATAGGGTCCACTTCAAAATGTGGAGAAAGAGCATATTTGCCAACAAACTTGCTAACCTTGTGATGTGGGCTTTAAACAAGGTTTAAGAATCATTTCTTCACAAATGATGTGGGGATCCCAGGAGGCACGAGCCCTCCAATGTACCCTTGCAGTGGTGAAGGCTTGCTGTATACTGACCTGTGATAGCAAGAGCATGTCCAGTAGACTGAAGAAGTTGATTATTCCCCTCTATTTGGTACTGGTGAGACTACATCTGGAGAACTGGGCCCAGTTTAGGGCCTCTCAAAAGATATGACAAGAAACTGCAGAAAGTCTAGAAGAGGGTCACTGAGATATTTAGGAAGATGGCACATTTTTTTATGAGAGACTGGAGGAACTGAGTTTGTTTTGTTTGCAGGAGAGAAGGCTAAAGAAGAAGGCAGAGAGGACTCTAACTGTCTCTAGTTAGAACTAATTAGATGTTGGAGAGAAAGATAGAGCCAAATTCAGACTTCATGGAGGCACACAGTAAAAGCACAAGAAGCAAATGCCATAAGCTGCAAGAAGTAAAATTAGTTGCATGAGAGTAGTTGGGTAATATGGAGAGAGGCTGTAACATCTCCATCCCTGGAGAACTCTAGCAACAAGGCTCTGAGCAGCCTGAGCTAACTTAAAAGTTATTGCATTTTTAGCAGGTGATTGACTTCAAGAGCTCTCATTCAGCCTATTCTTTTCATCTCTATTATCTACTGAGATTACCGTTTACTTAAAAATTATCTTCTTGCCATTACAGAGCTCACTCTTCTGCTACATAAATCACATTTCAGTGTTGCTCTGAGGCTAGAGATAACATCCTACTATTTGACATTGCACTATGAGTGTTTATCTGGCTCAAGTCTTTGCCAGGGATCATAGGGGAATACTGTAGTAGAACTAGAGCTGCCATATCACCTAGTGCAGTTATTCACACTGAACAGCAGATAATGGCAAAGATACTGTCTGCATACATTTACATCTGTCTCATTCTCTCTTTGCAGGTCACTACAATGGTAATAAATCACTGAAACGATGTGGTTTCTAATTGCTTTCACTTATTGTGTTGAATGGACATCTTTCATCAAAAATAGCCTGAGCAAAGATATTCCTGCCCTGCAAATGAGTCTGTGGAGAGAAGTAGATGCTTGCAGTTTTTCCTTCAGTCACAAAGTAAGGATCATCTGCTAATTTGGGCAAAAAGTTTCTGGATCAATATGAATGTGGGTACTATTGTCTGAAAGGAGGATTTATCTCATGCAATAAAGACAAAAATAAATTGATGAGTTATGCGATTTTTGACTGAGCAAGTAAGGGTTACTTTCAGTCTTTGCCAAAGCCATTACTTACTATTGTTGCAACATTAGAGGAGCAGTTACCAGGAATTAGTGCCAGTTTGGTTCCGTGCAAGGCAATGCTCACAGTTCTCAACATGTGTCACTGGATTCTACAGAATCTGTGAG
Organism: Tetrao urogallus; assembly: GCF_951394365.1. Classification (NCBI taxonomy): domain Eukaryota; kingdom Metazoa; phylum Chordata; class Aves; order Galliformes; family Phasianidae; genus Tetrao; species Tetrao urogallus. The sequence goes on along the minus strand of NC_136815.1, from coordinate 30,744,472 downwards.
CACAATCACTGCTGGTAAGTAACTTTTTTGCCAAGGTAGGAAGAAATTGCAAGGCAGTGAGCATTCACCAGAGATTGTGCAGTCCAAGCAGTAATTAGGCTCAGTGCAGAAAGATATCCAAGATATAACTTTTTCTTAGTCTTATGCAGTATGGCACAAGTTCACTGTTTTGATCCAGAATTGGCTGGAGGGTCCCTGTTCTCCTGTACAGCTACCTTCAGATTCAGTGGAAAAGGAGAACAGAGAATGTATCTTGATAGCCCAAAAAGTTGTTTTAATTTGGTCAGTTTAACTTAGATGCCTCTCTCCTCTTCCAAATACAGCAGTTAGCATTGTGACTCTGTAAAGCCATGTGTTCTATAAGGTTTTATGAGGAAAACATGGAAACAAAATACAATTTTGAACAGTCTTTTATTATGGTGTGGCCTACTTAACTAAATAATTAAGAATAACATATAAAATTAATCAAAAGTTATTTTACAAGTGTTACATTTGTAATTCTCAAGGATGAAAGGGTTTAAAGCATCTGTCTGTCCTAAAATATCAATAAGCACTTGTGGCAATAGCAACGTTGGGATTCCTAATCCTGCACGTATAACATGGCTCGTGCTTTTTAAAAACAGTGCACATGTAAGTGATTGGCAAACTAGACATCACACCATAAATACAGGAACAAAAGGGAACGTTTATGACAGGCAGTTGTAGAAGCTGACAGTTCTGAAAATCATTAACGTGCAAATACATATTCAAAGAAAAACCATGAGAGTATTGTATTGATTTTGTGTATGTGATGGGTGCACAGGTGAAGATTTACTCAGAATGAGGGATTCTAGCTTTCCATTAACAATTATTATGTAGTAAAATGTTGTGATTTACAGTTGCGCCGACTATGTGCACCACAACTCTCCTGTGCTTAAAGGCTTAAAAACCAGCTAGAAACAAATAATTTTCAGGTGCATATAAAGAGCCGTTATGGAATGAGATGGCTTTTCATAGCTATAGGCCTTCAGTAAAAGGTCTTAAGGTCATTTCTTTACAAAACTCACACATTATTAGATCTGTTTTGGCTCCATCTAGAGATTCATTTACAAATTGACAGCAGTGCAGTCATCCACTGTATCCGTGCGGGCTTTGTGTAAAAGACCAAGGGGTACATGAAATTCAGTATCTAGACCTATTTTTAATGCTGTGATTGCTGTCAGATAAAAACACACACATGGCCTTTGGACCCCAGAAGACATGCATACTTAAAAGGAACTCTTTATATTTAAGTGAACTTTAAGAAAGAGTAAAACTTTCTGCAGTTTATAGGCTGCCATGGGCTTTGAAATATAGGTACTCAACAGTGGCCAAAAGCGTAGATCACCAGAACTGCATTTCACTCATGAAGGCTCCAGATGGTAGCTGTTGGACTGGGGCTATTTAATCTTCCCATCCAAAGCCTACTTGGGATGAAATTCTACTGTTAATTTCATGTAACTAGTAGTACTGCTGGATCTTGATATAGGCACGATGGTTTGAAATTTAACAGTTTCAACATACTGCAGCAATTGCCTTTTTGTAGCCTTCAGCTATTCATACCTCTGTACAGGAGTGTTACCAGGAAGAACATTTACACAGTATGTTATTGCAGAGGAGTGAATTTGCCAAAGCAGTCAGTATCATGAGCTTTGGCGTCTTCATAGGATCCTGATGGTCATAAAGACCCAAGAGATCCTTATGTGGTCCAGCAGTGCTGTAACTTGTAGCAGTTCTGTACTTCAAGAGAAGACATTGCAGATGTTTAAGCAATAGGAAGCCCTGTGTGTGAAAGCTGAACTCTAACCTGAAGAATAATCTACAGAGGCAGATTATTAGTTTACAGGATCCTCAGTACAACATTCTTCCAAGGAAGTATAATTTTAGAGAAAAATCTGCGTGTTTAACTCTGGTCTTGGTTTGCTACTCCAAAAGAAAACCAACCTTACTACTGATCTAGATTACTTGTATGATGGAGAATCAATGGACGTGTTTAAAAAAAAAAAAAAAAAAAAAAAAGCAAAAACAAACAAACAGAAAAACATGTTAAAGGGAGGGATGGAAATGACTGCATTCCTTTTGCTCTTTTTTTTTTTTTCTTTTTTTTTTTTCCCCCCTCTGCTCCAGTTTTTACACAACAAAAAGCTGTAAAAAAAATAAACCAATTAAAGTAAAAAAATATCGAGTAGTGACCTGAGGCCTTCCTCAGTTGAATACAGGTAAGGAGAGCAGACCTAGAATGGAGTACTCCAAGGATGTTGCCCCTCTGCTGTTCCAGACCAATCCTCACTGCAGGTGAAAATTTCCCTGACTCAGGTCTGTCTTTGGATCCAGTTCTTACTTGAAAATAGGTACCTGCACTGGTACTTAACTGGGTACATGTACCTACAAGCTTAATTCTAGAGTACGAGAGCCAAAAGTGTCACCTAAAATTCTCCTACCGTGCTTGTTCCAAATAACAAACATTTTGGCAGGGCAAAGAATCTCAGTCTAAGTTTGCTTAACATTCACAATACAAATCTATAGACCAAAATATACTCAAGCCATTAAGTTAACTTATACCATATGTAATGCTGAGGTCAAAAGAAAGCATTGTTATTATCCAGAAATACTCACTTCTCTAAGAAGTATACGTCATTTTTGCCATAGGCAGACAGATGTGAAATTGAACCCATCTCAATCACAAAATATTATTTTGTATATAGAGAAAACTTCTTCACAGGTAAGTACACTCCTCCAATCTAAGAAGAAGAAGAGCAGTTACCACCTGTCCAGGTACTTTTGAAAACCTAACCTAGTTTCATGTTTGAGAAAAATAAATCTGGGACAGGATTCTGAACAGTCCCCACTCCACCTGCAAAGGCAGTTGAGCTGGCAGCTGTGGGAAGATAGGAAGCAATCACATCTTTATAATGCTAGGTTTTGAGTCTAACTCCCCTCATTTGTGACTGACCAGGCATCAGAGTCCTCCCTGGCCATAGTACATCAGCTGGCACAAATCCCTTCATTGGCCACAGCTACCTGTTCCCCAACAGCACACAGAAGATTAATTCCATAATTCCAGGCTGTAGATTCCATTCCTGCTCTTTTAGGATGAGTCCTGGCTCAGATACTAGCTTGCCATGTAAACCTTGGCAAATTGTGCTTTCTACTTAGGCTTTTCTCTTAGCAGAAAGAAGACAGTAGTCCTGAATCAGATAATTACTTCAAAGTCTGCTAAGAAAAGTGCTGTCATACAAAGGCTGTAGCAATGGAAGCTGTAGAACAGTAGTTCATTTCAGACAGACAGCGATTGGAATCTAAAAGAGGAGAAAAGAACAGCTTGACAGCAGGAGGCCAGAAGTCAGGCAGACAGGCTAGCAGAAAGTTAACTCAGTCCTTCCAGGTATTGGAAATGAGCTAGCTTGAAGTACTATTGAAAATGCATGCCTCTAGAGTCATTCACTTCTTCCTACACTGAACTAGATAATTTTTAATTATATACAGCAAGGAAATCAAAATAAATTAAAAGATTAAATGAGGTTTTCTTTTTGTTTTAGATTTTTTGTCTATCATGTTTCACGCCCTCAAAACAATTACTTGAGAGCAACAGTTTCAGAAGTAGTAATGAGAAATAAAACAGCAAAGATCATGCAGAAGCCCCCCAAAACACCAGACTCCAATCTAACGAAGTGATCACTAAACCAAACCACAATAATAATAAAAGCAATGCCACCTACCAGCTAACATTGTGCTCAAGTCAGAGCTAAGACCTCCTCACCTTCAACACTTTTGGTTATAAATAAACGCAACACGTACATCCTAGATTCTCTAGTCTTCTAGAGTATAGAGTCTAGGGCTCTGTACTACCAAATAATTGATTTAATTTCTTCTTAACACCTTAATAGCATTTCCTGTACCTAACTCAAAACAACTGTACCATTGCCCATTATTTTTGCTGATTTCAATTCTTCTGGCTTCTCTCACAAAGGAGGGTTATATCAATAGACTGTCTATATAAAAGAAAAGCTTACCACCATTTTCCTTCCTTCTTTCACCAAAAGATATTTCAGTATTAGAAGATATTAGCAAAATACGAGATTATAAAATATCATTAAAAAAAAAGCCAGTGTTACAATCTACAATTTAACACTTAGACATGTCCTACAGTTAGTCATATTAAACAATGCTGGTCAAAAGATAGTAGAAGAATAAGAGTCCACTTGTTTTTCAAACTAAAATTAGAGATGTTTGGCTTGACTCTCATTTTTTTATGTCTTTGCTCACAGTGTATTTGTTTCTATCTTGGAGGCCTTATAATGATGTGTGATATACAGTATTAGTATCAAAAATTTAAACATCACTGTCCTGGAATTATTAGATCCTGTTGTGGTATTCTAGACATTAGATGTTCAGAATGATTGACCTGAAAACTTCCTTTGAATTTTACTGGGATGTTAAGAAAAAGCAGGTTTTCAGTAACAGCTGCCCTCATGCACAAGCGTGAGAATCCCAGTGTAGCTCCTAACAAAGTGCAGTAGGAGTGGAAACACGTACTGTGGATACATACGTGGTACCCATATACCACGGGGACAGCACAAACCTGGCTAAGTTGTACCAAACATCTTCAGCTCAGGATGGAAAGGATGTAGAGCGTGCAACATGCTGGCTATACTGGACTTTCAGCTCCTTCGTATTGCCAAAATTGCACTAAGCAAGTGAAGTGCTGTTTGTACCTCCCCATCCTCCCTCTTCTTCTGTACTTCTTCTGTACCCTACATCCTACTTTGCATGTAGTCTCTTCCCTATATACAACATATGGCCCTATGACAATACATTCCCTTATTTCTCACTCTTTTCTCCTAACCAAGTATGTTGTTATTTCATTACATAAGACATTAACTACAATGAGGGATTTATATGAAGAAATATTTAGCAGATTAAAAAAAATGTCTTCGTGGAGTTTCTTATCTTTAGAAAAATAATTCAGGGAAAATTGCTTAGAGCTCTGAAAATTTGCTTATTTGCAGTATGACAAAAAAATCGTAAGTACTTCCCGTGCTCGTGGATAAGACTAGCAGTATCTGGTATCACCATATAGGGACAAATTAAAAAATTAAGGAATCTTTGTGTGGAAAAATGTTTCTGAGCATCTCTGTTCTTAGCACCCACAATTCATAAACTTAGTACTTGATTTTTCAGACTCCTTGGTCATGAGAAACACTGCTTAAGAGCCTGCTTACATCAGAACTTGTCTTTAAGCACCATGAAGATACTTTGGGATCCCAGATACCACAGTCTGATGTGGTACAAAAGCTGTTAGAAAACAAACAAGAATGCCAAGAAGAGTGGGAACTCCATAAGAGATAATAAACAATCAATTTAAACATCACTAAAGAAAAAAGAAATTCCTACTGCAATGTACTGAACGAAACTAGTTTGGCAGAATGTATTTTCTAGGATCTGGGAGACTGAAATTTTGTTCCCTTCTAAGTTTGACTCTTTTGAGATCTCTGTCCGCTCTGTAGTTTTCAAACTTAAGCTAAAAATCCAGATCTTCTCTCTGCCATAGACTTGCATGTAACTTCAATAAGGAGCAGCACAGAGATCTTCTCTTACAATTCTATGGACATTACTCTGAAAATTGGGAGACGGAAGGAATGTTATAAACAAAACACACGCGTCTAGCTTCTGAGGTGTAAGACAGTTATTGCACAACGCAGACTCCATCCTCCTTCCTTACTGGAGACTCAGAACTGATTGTGAGCCCTGACAGTTCTCTAAAAATAATAAATAAATATAATTGGTCTCAGTCTTCCAGTGAGAGCTGCGAGATCTGCATGCCCAACAGGCAGAATCAACAAAACTCGTTGAAGATGGGCAAAAGCCTACCATCCTTTTCCTGAGCACTATGTATACTGCTAAGACACAGCTGGGTGACTTCCCTGCGTGTGCTGCCTAATTCCAAATCCCTCCTAAGCACATACTATCTGCTGCAGCACTTCTCAACTCCGCTGTGAGTTGCAGTTATCTGGAAGCAAGGGCCTAACTTCTGTTCTTTGAGTACCTGAAGAGCTTGCATTAGAAATCTCTACCGAGTAAGAGAGGCTCTTACTCAGAGGCTCCGTCTTTAACGGGAGAAAAAAGAAACAAACCTCGATTTGGAAATAACGACCACTAACAAAGGACCTGGCATATTACAGGTTAAGTGTTCCAGTGGCTAATTATCTGCTATTAAAAATGTTTAATTTGAAGCCAAATTTTATCTGGCCTCAAATTCAAGACATTTCATCGTATTATAACTGCTAGATCAAAGAATTATTTTATCAAAGTATTTTTCTCCATGAAGGAAATTAGAGGTAGATACTCATTTTGTAACCATGTCTGTATTTAAACTAAATAAATTAAGCTCTCTTAGTACTATAAAGCATGTTCTCGATTCTTGGCACGAGAACTGGATACTGCATTTGGCACTACGGAACAAAAGTAGTATTACCTCCCCCATACCATTTGATATTCTCTTTTTAAAGCATCCAAAAGTTGCATTTGACCAAGTGGGAGCACACGTTCAGCTGACTATCCATCATGTCTCCTAACTTTCTCTCAAAATGCTGATGCCTGGGATGGACTCCCATTCAGTTTCCAGATGTATGACTTTACACTTGGTGATAGTGAAGTGGGCTGTAAGAGCTGGACACCAGCAAAGGAATACCAATTAACTGTAAAGCCTATAAACCTTAGCATGTCTGAAAACTTTATAAGCAAGTTGTTGGTGCTTCAGAAGTCTCCTGTTGCTATTCCAATGGCTATTAGGTAAAGCCTCTGGCTTCAGTTCTGACAAAAAAAAAAAAAAAAAGATGATGATGGCCATTCCAAAAGAGGATAAGAGTTCACAGAAATTTTATTCCAGAACGTGTCAGAGTCTGGCAGTTGTAAACAGTAAGAAAGTAACATGTTTACAAGAACCCAAACTTTATCATAAAGGATTTACATTTTTTATTGCTTAGGGACCAAGTGATTTTCTTCAGCATCTACATTTAACTCTTATTACTTTGTAAATGCTCCAAGATGTATTATTCACGCATTGTGTAAACGGATCATGCCTCATTTCCAGTACAAATTCTGACCTTAACTATCCAACCACAAGCTGTTTCTGTAATTGCATACTATGAAACATGCCTGGCAAGCAATATTAAAATCCTTAAATTTGTGCTAGCAGAAGGGATGACCAACCCCTGAATCTTATTATCAGTGCAGCTTTGAGTTAACAGAATCAAGTCTGTGGCATGACAAGATGAGAACTGAGGTTTCTCATGATTCTAATAGCGTATGTATAATTTCCAGGGGAAGACAGTTTTCCCTTCGTCCAACATCTTCATGACAAGGCCTTCTCACTGCAAATCAGACTGCGTGTCACATTAAGATTTTAAAAAAACAAATTACTTCAACGTTTTTCAATTCACTCACCCAGAAATCCACTTATTTACCCATAATATTTATTTACTTGAACTGAAAATCCAAGGAACTGATACATTCCGATTCAGTAGTGATGAGCTTTAACTGGCTGTAACTGGCTTTAACTACGGCTGGAAACTGCAGCATAGGAAGTTCCGCACAAACATGCGCAAGAACTTCTTTACAGTGAGGTGACGGAGCACTGGAACAGGCTGCCCAGGGAGGTGGTGGAGTCTCCTTCTCTGGAGATGTTCAAGACCTGCCTGGATGCCTACCTGTGCGACCTGCTGTAGGGAACCTGCTTTGGCAGGGGGGTTGGACTCTATGATCTCTGGAGGTCCCTTCCAACCCCTACAATTCTGTGATTCTGTGAACTGGACAGAGATGGTGTTACTTTCACTTTCGTCACAATAAACTGTGTCAATGCATTTCGGACCTTCAAAGTCACAGCAGGGGAACCATCAGATATCTTCAGGTTTCATAATTCAGTTGATTCAATCTGTAAACACTGTTACCAATTGACAGACAGCCCTTTCAGCAATTTCTTCCTACTAATTATTGAAAGCACTCAAGTCTTTCCAGTGAAGCCACTGCTTTCACTTCCTGAGCCATTTACAAAGATGTAACAAAATTAGTTTTTGACAAGCTTTAACAAACTGGCACTCCTGTTACAAGATTTTGGAAAAAAAAGTCAGCACCAGTAATTTTTAAATCAACACCCTTCATTAGTGCAATACAGTGCCACAGCTCACCCTGAGAAAAACATTCAGATAGAATAGATGCAATCTGTTTATCTTTTGGACTAAATGTCTGAGCAGGCTAAGATCCTTCAGTTATCACAGAATGGCTTGGGTTGGAAAAGATCTTCAAGACCATGTAGTTCCAACCCCCTGCTATTGGCAGGCACACTTCCCTCTAAACCAGGCTGCTCAAAGCCCCATCCAGCCTGGCCTTCAACATCTCCATGGAGTGGACATCCATAATGTTAGCTTGAATACAAGTTCCACTCAAGAGTTCTGCAATTTTAACAGTCTCTCTATTAGACTGCTAGTCCAACACATCAGCAACAACTGTTCTAATCCAAACAAATCTTGTGGCCTCCAATTCTACGATATCCAAAATAAAACACTGCAAAAATATTAGGTAAAGCAGAGTAATTACTCAGAATGTTTAAAATACTTTTTGCATATTGCATTTTATTTTTCCTTTGGTAAAAAAAAATAATCATCCAAAGTTGTTAAGAGCTAGAAGTAAATACTATGACATTAAAAACACCATATTTATGTTTTAAGAACAAAAGATCTAACCTTGGCTATTCTTTACATAAAGAAATTCTCGCATACTTCTTGTCACTTAAATAATTAATCCCTTGCCTGTCTGAAGCTGAAAACAGTATTACCTGCATACTGGGGATTCAAAGAGTAATTCATATTTTTAAAGAGGTTGCTCCAAATTGTCTTACCAACTAATGCTGCTATGAAAAAGGGTTACAAAAAGAACAACTGAGGTGACACTGTTTTGTGCAAGAAGATTTTATTAACAGACCAGACTTTGAAAAATTGCTGCTGGGCATCTGAATCTGAAACAGAAAGAAAGAAGCATCATTAGACACAGACAGATCTGAAACTACTTTGGCCACCCGAAGAGTTCATATACTGTTACAATTAATAATGCAGACTAAAAACACTACTTTTTCTTTACCAGACTTAAAATTTTGCCAACTTCTAAACTGACATCTCTACACTAAAACATCAACTTCCATTGACAGAGCTAACTGAATTAAACACTTCTACCTTGAAGTATTGCTATCTGTTTTCTTATTTTTCTGAAAGCTTAGCAGAAGACAATTCTGTACACAAAGACTTCCTGAGGCACTGAATGTATTTAATATCTTCTCCAATAACCCTGTTTTCAGTAAGTTTCAGGAACTGCTTACACAGAATAATTAAAACAAAAAGCAAACTTGTCTCAAGTTTCTTTTAAAATCTGGTTAAGAGCTAAGGGCATCCAGTAGCTTAAACTGAAGGACAGAGTAAAGCCCCATTATCTGCCAGTATTGTTTGGATGCTTGACAGAGAAGATGGAGGGCAAAGAATCCATGCTGACAGAAAAGTTACAAAGTGTGAATCAAATATAGTATTTTTCATCTTATGCTCAAAAACCACCCAGAAACACAATAGTAGTTGTGCTCAACCTTTCTTTTGAAGACTCAGAGATTAACTTTAGAGAAGCACCTGCGAGAACATAAAATTTCTAGAGAATGCTACCAAGAGCAACATAACACCACCCAAGGCATCAAACATTAGAGCAGCTCACTTTCTCAAAATCAGTTCTTTACACAGGCAAGCTAAAAAGCTTTATGGGAACACTGTCCCTGTTTTCCTGAAGTGCCAGGCTTCCATGTGCTGTGTAACCAGTACTTTAAGAGGTCCACCGCTTCATACAAGACAAACAAAAGAATATGCAAGAAGTTTGGAAGAGGAAGAACAGAGGAAGAACAGCCTACACATAAGCTTCAATAAAACAGCTCAGCCAGACAACTGGAAGGTTATCTCACAAGGCTCTCTGGCTTCTTGCACAGAGAGTAGATATGAAAGAGCTCAACCCACTTAAAGAAAAAACAAAACAAAACACCACAGCAAAGCCTGATTAAAAAGAAGCAGACATCACCTTCCCTTCAAAAACATGTTTCTAAGAACAATTTATTTATTTATTTTAATAAATATGTTAATAATCTTATTAACAACAAATAGCTTCTACTCCGATTTTTAGCTCTAAAATCTCATTACTACCTGCTATTTATGTTAACCAAGCCCTTGGAAGTTACTAGTTCTTAAGCAAACCACAAGCTTCTTGCCTTTTAGGAGTTTGGGAAAAACGGCATTTTTGCCTGTTAGTTTTTCCAACCATTCTGATATAACAAATCTTAAATTCCAGAACATTTGGTGTAACAAAAAGGCATTTATCCTTGAGGAAAAATTGATAATGGCAACATTGAAGTTGGCTTAGTGTGTGAGAAAGATGGAAAGATGGGAAAGACGAGACTTCTGAAAAAAACCTTTGCCTCTGAATGATTTTTCATCAAAACAGAAATAGCAGAATGACAACAGTAAATGATAGGACAGACAGTTTGAAGCAGATACTAATTTCAGGCTTCAGCAGCCACTTCCAAACTGCTTTAAGTGGCGTGTCAATAAAACTACCCATTTCTAAAGGATAGCATATTCTAAGTGGCAAATCGGTCTTTCTAAATTAAATATGAAATAATACGTTAATATGAATTGAATCATTTCAAACAAAACCTTAAGCTGAGAATTCAGATCATTAAAATGCTGTAAATTGAGAATTCAGTTTCTCCCAGTCTTAAATAAACTTCCTTCTTTTTTGGAGAAATCAGACAGTATGAAGAAATACTGTATTACAATTACAACAGTAATTGTATCAAACATTTATTAAAGAGAACTGAAGACTGCAGCCAAAAATCTGAAGGCCTCCCATCGTAACATTTAAACAATGCTTTCAAACATGCTACTGGTGAAGGGAAAACAAATTACTGTAATGCTTCCACTTCATAAATGTATCATATATAATCAACATTTAGCTTCACAAAGACTACTCCACTTGGCTATTCCAGGTACCTACCACTCAAGCACCAACGAACTGTCAACCAGAAACAACTCCAGCTTACATAGCAGAATAGTGAATAATGTTAACATTTGGTAGTATCTTACCATTAGTTCATTCTCCTTATCAGTCTGTTTATCTGATCTTCTCTATTACCAGCATCCCCACCCTCCACGAAGTGGATTGTCTTCTTCTTCATTCCACCCCGAGGAGAGGATAACTTGAAGGGCCAAAGGAAGTTGTTCACAACTTTGAAGTTCTTGCCAACAGTGTAAATTTCATGGATCACATCTTCCATGCAGATGATGCCAAGTTTTCCTAAAATTTAGAGAAGTTGTTTATAGAAAGTCTACAGAGCCCCCACCAATGACAAGCTAAAAATTATATATTTCTAACTGCCTTATCTATCTAGCTTAACAAAATTCACTAAGCAAAAAGCATCCACTCCGTCAATACAGCCCATGACTGACTGTCCAACAAAAATGCATCAGCTGCAGCTAACTCAACATTATTTCATTGATACTTTTTTCGTATTTGTGTCCAGCAATGAGGAACAAAATAACTGCTCAGTGGACCTTCAGAAAATAGACTTTTAAATACACATGGATACAAGTTCCGTGTAGCTCAGGGAAACTCACTGAACAATTCGTGTTGTTGAATGATGCAATAGCGTGTTTTCTTCATGCCATTCGAAATTCTTCAGTGACGTGTAACAAGTGAACTTCATCAAATACAGCGCTACAAAGGCAGGTGGTAATAACATAATACCCACACCTTCAGAATTTGAAAGCATGAAACATGACACTTCTGACTGGAAGGGAGATTTAGACAAGAGAGACTTTACAATTTCTTGGCATGACCGGGAAAAAAGGAGCCTTAGAGTTTGATGTGACAACTGACCACCATGCTGTGCTTTGACGAAGTACACTGATGGCTTTAATAGCTACTTCTTCTCACAGAAACATTAAAAGTTTACCTGTTTACCAGAGCATGGATGTCTAAGATATAAGCAAATTCCAATACTGAATTTGAAACTTCAAGGAAACGTATGATGAACTTCCTTCCTGTTCCAGCACTTTTTCCTTACAGAAACATCTACCATTCCATTAAAGGTCAAGGAGATTACAGTCAAAATTTACAGGTCTAAAATCCTAAACTTTGGTTCTCAACACTTTTACTTTCAATACTTAATAGTGAAAATTACTGCATGCTTTATATTAAAAAAGAGCCTGTTAACTAATCAATTCTATTCCTGAGACAAGTAAGTACAATTGTCCAGCTTAGCACTAGTTGTCCAAGTGCAACTAGTTTGGTTTTTGTTTTGTAGAGGGAAATTTTTGTTTACCAAGGCGCTTCCGAATCAGGGAGTTATCGGTCAGAGCAATGCGCTTCTTGTTGATCTTGCCATAACCACGCTTGTAGATCAAATCATGCACAGACTTCAGATTGGGATAACTGAAATAACAGTCAGGTAAAAGTCAGTAAACTATACAAGCTAGATTCCAAATGGAATTTCAATAGCAAACAACTCAAGGTAATTACAGCACATCCCAAAAGTAAACATAAAAGTAACATAGCTCACAACAGTGCTGCCAACAGAATGTAATCATATGTAGCAAGCACTGCCTTTCAAGCACTGCCTTAACCACAATTTTTTCTTTCCCTCCTTTGATTTAAAAACAGTCTGAGCACAGGAAAATATGCAAGACTAGCATAACAAAATCCAAGACAATCAACATTCGCATCGCTTTGATACAGTTGAGCATGTTACTCACCCCCATGCAATATAGGGCTCAACAATCCGCAGCATGTTGATAGAAGCTTTGTTGAGCTTCACAAAGGTGCCATTAAAAATCTGGCGCAGGCGAAGAAGCTGTAACACCTTGCGGACCTTGGGGCTGACACCATTGATACTAGAGGAACACAGCAAAAAGCCTCAGTTATCTACATCTGAAAGCATATAGGTATCATCACAGCAATAACAAGCATTAAAGAAACAAAAACTCAAACAGAAAAATCAACAGTAATGTCTTCCTATCTTAAAACGCATCACCATTTGACCCCTTTCACTAAGTAAAGCTAGTATGTTATCATAGTTATGAATTCTAGGATTAAAGCACATGTAACTCCATGAAAATAATTCAAACAAAAATTACACTTCTTCACTACATACCACTGTGTTCTCCTGCATATAGTTCATTCTCTTGTTAGTTTTCTCTTTACACTTTTACCAAAAGACTAGTAACACTCAGTAGGGAACAGTGGTATAAAATTTTATCAAGGTGAACTTAAACAGACTAACAGTTTGCACATATTTGTAATCTTGTTTTGCTTTATTTGTTGTTTTAATAAATCAAGGATTCCCAATGGCAGTACACACAAAGCAAAAGGACTTTTCATTCAACTGAATAAAGTCACTAATGTATCATCAACGTGACTGCCAGTGCCTTTCCAAGCATCCTGTCAAAAGCTTGGATTTATTTACACGTTTAAGCCCACAAAACAAGGGAGGTGACAAAAAAAAAAAAGAGAGAATTTCAGTGCTTCTGAATAGAAACAACGTATTCTTATTCTTACCCTCTTATCCTGATGACAAATGCAAGCTTGGGTTCAGCTGGAACATAGTAATTACCAGCTTTTCGGGCCATCCTGGCCATACGGATCTCCTGTCTATACATGTGTCTGTATTCCTTATGGTAAGCTTTGGCCCTTTCATAGATGATTTTCCTTTGCGCTTTACGAAACTGGAATAAACCAAACATCACTTCAGGCTATATAATGCATTTTAACATACGAAAGTCAAACTTCAAATAACGCAGCATATTCCTGGACTCCCCACAGATACGAGGCACATCTGTCTGTAATGCAGACTTCAGGGTGACCATCAGTCAACAAAAACGTGGTGAACTCTGCCACCCTGCAGTAGTGCCTTATTTTGAACATAACCACATATCGTGCTTATCCCTCACAAACAACGCAAAATCTTTCCCTGCTGAGCATTAACTTTTACAGATGCTTTGTCCCAGCTCTGCCTAAATCTAATTCTTTATATACAATTTTAACCCCTTCTAGTGCATGCTTCAGATCTTAATATTTGAAAATACTGTGGCCTTCCAATACTTGAAGGGAGCACATAAACAGGAGGGAGAACAGCTGCTTACAAGAGTGGAAAGTGATAGGACAAGGGGGAATGGCTTTAAACTGAGACAAGGGAGGTTCAGGTTACATATTAGGAGGAAGTTTTTCACACAGAGGGTGGTGATACACTGGAGCAGGTTGCCCAAGGAGGTTGTGGATACCCCATCCCTGGAGGCATTCAAGGCCAGGCTGAATGTGGCTCTGGGCAGCCTGGTCTGGTGGCTGGCGACCTGCAGGGGGTTGAAACTGGATGATCACCGTGGCCCTTTTCAACCCCAGTCATTCTATGATATAAACACTACAAAGTTCCTGACTGCTTTCTGTCAGCAATGACAGCAGCTTGCTGAACTGCCTACAAAATAGATAGCAATCCAAGCAAGGAGTCATGCAATACTCACCTTTTTTTGTGCCAACAGCCTCTTCAAACGTTTGGCTTTTGCAGCTGCATAAGCCTGTCGCCTCTTCAAGAGGCTTTCCGGGACAGATGGCACCTTCTTTGCCCTAAGTGACAAGAAAAACACTCTTGAAACCCACGTTTACTAAAACCAGCACATCATAAACACCAAAAGCAACAAAAGACAACATATACACAGGTTTCGCTGTCTCCAGCCAGTTCACTGGAGGCACACAACTTGTTCTCACTGCCACTTATAGCATCGACACAGCCTGACAAGATTAAGACAAGGAAGTCTGACATACTATTCTTCAGTCTCTGCACACCTATCAAAAATAGTTAGCAATTCAACTTCATGAAGCATTTAGGAAGTAGCTTCAAGAAGAGAAAAGCCCGATAATTTAATTAAATTTTACTTTCACAACGTTCAAGTTTACTTGCATTTGAAACTCCTTGATGCTTAAACACGTGCAAGACTGGCGTTTATACGTTACTAACAGCTCGGGCCTGCGCCTGCGAGTCCTCCCAATCCAGCACAGCCCTGGCTGCATTCAGCCCCGCAATTCCCCAGCCCCGCAATTCCCCGGCCCCGCACAGCCATGCCCGATGCCGGCTCTACCTCCCCCCCCAACCTCACGGCAGCCCACAGAAAGGAAGGGAGAGGAGGCGGCAGCCGCATCCCCACCGCGCTCGGCCCCAACTCCCGGCGCTCCCAGGCCGCCCTCCAGGTCACTAACAGAGACCCTGCAGCCAGGGGACGGCAAACAGCATCCCGACCGCGGAGGCTACCGACAGGAGCCGCCACAGCCGCGGATGGCAGCGGATTGTCGTGGGGCAGGGCGGCCACTTACTCCTTGTCCGCCATGATCGGCCCGGAAGAGAGAGAGCAGGAGCATGCGCAGGGACAACTCAAGCCGCCTGCCTGCGCGGGCAGGGCCCTGAGCTGCGGAAGGACCCCACGTTTGGGTGTCCAAGGAGGTGCCGGACCGCGGTGTGGAGCCCGGGATGGCCCGTGAACGCCTGCGTCGCTTGAGCCTGCGGTGCGTCGTGCGAGCTTTCCGTGCTTCAGCCTTAGATGCTGCGCTCGGCACTGAGGCACCGCGGGTCGCCGCACAGCACAGCACAGCTCAGCCCCGCAGCGCGCCGGTGTGCGGGAAGGTTCCTCCTGCTGCTCTCTGCGAACATCTATCTACCCGCGTTCCTAGTCCACCGTATATCCCACCGAGGTCATTAAAACTATAGCGGGGAACGCAAATAACTTCTACCAGAGCACAGATGTGCGATAAAACACCTATAAAGTCAGGGGTAAGCGCAGAACCCGCTTTCCCCTCCGGCGGCTGCCGAGCGCCCTCCGCCCTCCTCCGGCGGACCAGCAGCGCGGCGTTCTGGCCTCTGCCTGAGGGTGGCGCTGCAGCGCGCGGGGCGGTGCACGTTGGGACATGTAGTCGGAGGGCGGGCTCGGCCCGGAGTCCGGCCGAGCCGCCCGGGTGAGAGAAGCCGCTGCCGGCAGGCCGGGCCTGGAGCGATCGCAGGACCCTCCCCTGGCGGCGGGGAGGGAGAGCGGGGCGAGGAGGGGCCGCGGCGGGGGTGGGGGTCCCGGGAATGCGGGGCGGGCCCGGGGGAGGGCCGGGGAGCCCGGGAGGTGGGGCCGCGCCGCCCGGCCCGCCCTATATAGGGCGCCGAGCGAGCAAGATGCTCACTGCCAACAGTGGGGCCGCGGTTGTGCGGGGACGGGGCGGGTGGCAAGCTCCTTCCCCGTGCTCCTTCGTCGGGCGTGGGGTGCGGGACGGAGCACGGGGCGTCCCGGGTGGCTGCGGGCGGGGCGGGGCAGCCCCGGCGGCAGTAGTTCCTCCGGTCCCGGGCTGCCTCGGCCAGAACAGCGGCCCCAGGTGCGGAGCCGGGCGAAGGGAGGCTCCGCTCCGCGCCGTGCCCGCCGCTGCGGGCGGGGGTGAGGGCCGCCGGGCCGGGGGCGAAGGGCCGCCAGCATGAACATCCTGCTGGAGCTGTTCGTGGTCACCTTCCGAGTGCTGTGGGCGTTCGTGCTGGCCGCTGCCAAGTGGCTGGTGCGGCCCAAGGAGAAGAGCGTGGCGGGGCAGGTGTGCCTGATCACCGGGGCGGGCAGCGGCCTGGGCCGTCTCTTCGCCTTGGAGTTTGCCCGGCGCCGGGCGCTGCTGGTGCTGTGGGACATCAACACGCAGAGCAACGAGGAGACGGCGGGCATGGTGCGGCACATCTACCGCGAGCTCGCCGAGGCCGCCCCCAAAGGTAAGTGGGGCTGGGCGCTTCCCCTCGGAGCCCACCTGCGGCCGTCCCGCCCCGAGCTCCGGGGCGGCGCCGGGTGAAGGCCCTCCTGTCGGGGAGCCGGGCTGCACGGCCCGGGCCGCGTCCCGAGTGTCCCTTCGTCCCCGCGGCGGCTCTCGGAGCTGGCAGCGATAGCGAGCGGGCGAGTTCTCGTGTACCGTGGTGACACTAAAGTAAACAGAAGTTTTAGTGCGTTGGAAGTAAGTTTGCTCTTTCGCTCGATTCTTTATTTGCCTGCTGAAATCCAACTGAGAACGTTTTCTCTTTTCTTTCCTCTGTGTTCCTTAGTAGCTGGAGACGGAGAGAAAGATGTGCTGCCCCATTGCAGCTTGCAGGTTTACACATACACCTGTGATGTGGGCAAAAGAGAAAACGTCTACACAACAGCGGAGAGGGTCCGCAAAGAGGTTGGAGAGGTTTCGGTCCTGGTTAACAATGCTGGCGTGGTCTCTGGGCACCACCTTTTGGAGTGTCCTGATGAGCTGATTGAGAGGACCATGATGGTCAACTGTCACGCGCATTTCTGGGTAACTATATGTTCATTTGTCCTACCTTTTCTGTCAGTTAATTTGAGGGAATTAACTGCTGTTGCTTACCTCCTGTCTCCTTGGATTTTGTACTTGGTCCCTTTCATTTGCAAGCTCTCCCCTTTGTAGGCTTCTCTTTTAATTTAACTGTCTGTTTAACAGGTAATGGTGGGTATTGAAGTTATTAATAAATTGCTTTGAATTGGCTCTATGCTCTTAGAATCTTGAGTTCACAATCTCATTTAGCCTTATTTAGCCTTGGATATGAAATCTCTTGCAACTGTCACTTCTAAATTTACCTTAAAGGTCCTTGCTATTAAAGAATGACTTTGCTCCCTCCTTCCATAGTCTTAGAGCACAATGTCAGCAGCTTTAAGATGCTGTTTTGGTGGTGGTTACAATAGCACAGTTGCACACTTCTGGAGAAAAAGGCTTATTAGAAGCCCCGCTGGAGATCTTGTTTGAATTGCCTTGGAGGCAAATTGTTGCTTTTGGTGGCTGGGAGAAAAGGCCAAGAAATCAAGCCAAGAGCACTTCTTGGGAATCCTGTGTATTTGTCTTCATACTTTCTCCTGGGGCTACCAGTAGAAGTAAGAAAAATCTTCAAAGTTGATTCCGAGGTGATACTATTTCTGTAACTAGCAGATTGTTATCAAGAAGTTATTTGATGAAGCTACTTGATCTTGCTCTTCTTGTCTGCCTAAATCTTGTTTCCTTGCAAGTTTTATTTTTAATCTCACTGTAGTGAGCTATGAAAGTTATGTTGAAGGAGGGCATGATGCACACTCGGGTTAGCATTAGCTGTCAGACTGAGCCCATTGTTAGTATTGAACTGTTCTTTGGTCCTTCAAATAGTGTTATGAAATACACTTGCATAACAATCAAACGATTAAGCAATCTGAAATACGCTTCAACTTGAGCTTTCCTTGGCTGTTCTTACCTTTGGATGATAAAATTTTGTAAAATCCTCCTCTTTAAAACTTAGAAGGGCCTCACAAACCTGGGGCTTCAACATGGAAGTTAAATGCTGTTTCATAACCCTAAAGGAGCCCCTTCAAATCCTCACTGTGAAATACCTAATGGCAGAGCAGTCTTTTTCCAATGTATTGTAAAGCTTGCAGAAAGTGTGCTTATACTTCAATGCACACAAGGTTGTTTAGAAACTATTAAAGTGTATTTTAGGCAATTTGGGCAATTTGAAAGTTTTGAAAAAGTGCATAAGACTCAGCAACAATTAAGAGCTCTGTGTATTCCCTTCATAGAAGTGAAACTGATGCTGAAGCAAATAGAGATGTACGCTGGATTTAATGACTGTTATTGATGTGGTTTAAAAGCAGAATTGACAAAGTTTCCAAGAACTCTAAATTATGACATCACCATGAATTAAAATATGGGAGGATCCTAAATGCTCCAGCTGTTCTTCCTTCAGGCCTAAGTCATACACTTATTTATAACATTGTTTCAGAGACCTTTTTAAAGCATCCTGTGTGTGTTCTTTTACAGTAATTAAATATTAAGCTCAGTCTAGTATTGCTGTGACTGTTATTTTTGTAAGTTTCATTCATCTCTAAATGTTAGTATCAAATGACTTAACTATACCTTCTTAGGTAACTTTTTCTCCTTAAGATCTGAACTGTGGAAATTGAGATCTTGGCATAATCTTCTAAGGAGTAGTCAATACCCTTTCTATTTACTTGAGGATCTGTTCATATGTACGCTTCCTGCAGATCTTGTGTCCTACTTTGCTTTTCCTTTTATTTATTTTTTGCTCTTGGCAAAGCTTTTTCCTAGTCTTCCCCTTCCTGATCTCAGAAAAGACTGGCTTGGCCAACAGTGGGTGGACTTGTATTAGAAAATAATAATACTTAATTCATAAGATATCATCTGAATCAGCTGATTTGAAGCCAATTTTTTTTTTTAATGCAAGTCAATGCTGACTTAAATAAAACAATCTGTCTAGATGTGTGAAGTCTTATGCAGCTAGACTTTTCCATGTCAGCTAAACTGGTGGTCCAAAAGCAAAGCAAATACTCTGGAGTATTATGTAGACTTCTAACTATTCTTGAAGGATGTTTCGTCCAAAAAGCTGTAAAAGAATTTTGTATTGACATGAATCTTCCCTGTAATATTGCTCAGTAGTTCGGTGTTTGTGCTTTTGGGGTTGTCTTGTTTTTGTGTGTTTTTTTTTTTTTTAAATTTCTTTTTCCTCTCCCTCCTGTGTAACACAGTACATTTTCCAGCATATGTTGATCACTAACAAGCCTCAGTGTGCTTATACATAAAAATGTCAAATAGAACTATGGTACTGTCCTCTTGAAGCCTCTGAAATGGGGTTGATTGCATGTTCTCTGTGCAGGTGAACTGAACTTGTTTTTTGTTAGCAGTTATGATTTGAAGGCTGCTGAACTTCTGCAGTAGGCAGTAAAACTAAAGCCTGTCACTGGTTTGCTGTTGTGACTCTAACTGGGCTGTGTACCATATCACAAACTGGCAGTAAGGAGAGCTTTAGCAGCATACCACAGCCTAAACAGATGCTTTCCATTTTGCTGACATCCATGATTTGTGTAAGCCTTCCTATATGTGTTCTATATAAACATGTCACCAATGCATCATGTAGCAATTTCCACAGCATAAAATCCATTGCAGTATTAAAAACCTGTTATTTCATGCTGTGATAACTTGAATGCTTCTGATATTGAAAACACAGGGACAAAATCCATTCTCAGTTTGAAACAAGCCAGCTCTAGTATACTATAATTTGCAGATGCATAAAACTGTAGCAGTAATGTAACAGTATCTTTCTTGCCAGTCTGTTGCAAGAATAACTAACTTGGCTGCACTTGTCAAATACTGGAACAGGACTCCTGCAGACTGGGAGTTCTTTTCCTTTATGTCAGGATCCAGATTTGAAAAAAAAATATTTAGTGCAAGATTAAGGAGTTGTTTTATTTATTTTAAGCAAAAAGATTTTTATAAGATTTTACAATAAAGCCTAAGTAAAGTATCAGCACACTGTGTTTTAGATCATAGAAAAGTGTTCAATAAAACTACTGTACGAACTATTTCAGGATGGATTGAGATTTCTTGTATCTATTATTCTGCCTGAACATGTAGTTATAAAGCCACTGCTGAATAGACAGGTATTAGTATTGCACCTCAGCGTAGTTCCTGGTGACTTCTCCCAGATTCAGTTGTTGAACAGAGCGAGATGATGATCAGGTACCACAAAGCTCTGTGTTAAGAAGGTCCTTCTGTACAGCAGGTGTTCAGCATCCAGCTCTGAGAGAACAGTGATACTACTTCTGCTTTTTATTGTCACCTCAATCCTCTGAAACTTCAAGTTGAAGCTCTCCTCCTAGTGAGTTCTCTTCAACTTACCAAAAGGGGGAAGCAAAAGCATTTAGCTCCGGCTCTGTCATATTTAAAAAGAAGTGGAAGGCTAAAGCCTGGACTTGTACATTGCTGCCTTGCTGTTCATTTCACTTATAAACTACTTTATTTCTCCCTTTGCAGGGATGTAACAAATTCTAAATGGCCCTACACTGACAATATGAGGTGAGAGAGACTCTGTAAGAGGGAAATACTGCTTGAGTAACTTAGGTATTTTGCACTATATAATCCCCTGAAAGTAAGCACCTTTGAAAGAAAAGGCTTGGTGGAATCTAGAGAGGTTACTGAATTAAATACGTATTTATGCAGGTTGTCAGCTTAATCAGACTGGAAAACTTGCTAAAACCTTGGAGAATAAGTGATTTATCTATAAGTACTACCTAATCTCCAACTCTAAGGATTCTGTGATTCTAATCTCATGTAGTTCCCCAGTGTTCAGTAGAACTCATACCTGTGGTTAGTATGTGAAAATGTTATGTAAAAATGTTGCACATCAAGTGTGCTCAGTGACTGTTCTGCAGAAGAAAAGTTAATTTAATTATACGAAGCTGCTATCTGAAACTGTGCCAGGACAAATCTTTTATAAACTATTGGCACAGTAGTTTAATTTCTGTCTTCATTTCTGAAGTTCTAGTGTTTATGATAAAACATACACACTTGTGTGCCAACTAGCTGTATTTAGCATTTTGGAATGAGTGGAGTTAGCTGTCTTAATTCTTAATTTCATGATAACATGTCCAAAGAAGTTTGCTTACTAAGTTTATAAGTTCTTGACTTTTTTCTTTGAAAAATGAGTTGGATCAAATTCAAGCCAAACCATGTGTATATGATCCAAAAAGTGTCATCAAAACTAACTCTTCCCTTGCAAAGTGATTCCAATTACATGCCACCAGTAAATTACCCTAGACAGCACATGTGTTTCATATAATGCAGTAGCATGCTGGGTAATGAAAATGAACCAAAAGCAGTCAGGCTCTTAGCTACAGAAATAGGGTATTGGTCATATTTAAATCTTGCAAGTGCTTTGGTATGTTTCTGTGGTTCATATGTTCTTGGGCTTATTTATCAAGGAAATAGAGGAAATCTTCTATCAGTTGAGGAAAATACTGTCTTCCAGATGTAGTTTTCTAAAACATCCATCTTTCCCTCTAATGCAGCAATATATTTAACAAAATCTTAAGCAAATAAACAGATGTATGTATACTTCATGCCTGCTCATGATTCTGAAACTACTGGCTTTGAGCTTTCTTTACTGATGTATTGTATAGTGTACCAGGACCTTGTCAAGTATGGTTGCTATCAACCTGGAGTCTTCTATTCTGTAACAGTTGGTTCCTGCATCTTGCATCTGTATGCATCTGTAAGCTAGTCTTCTCATATTTAAGTTGCTGTGATTGTTTTCAAAAAATCAGTCTTACTGACTTTTTTTTCCAGTTTTCTGATCCTTTTTGAGCAAATAAACAAAAGAAATACATCTGATTAGTTACCTAGAGTTTCGGCTGTGGAAGGGATCTTGCATCACTTCCAAGAGTATCCATACGTGTGGATTGAAATGAGTGTACTCATTGATCCGAAGAGTTATCGAGCAGTATGGGTTGGGGAGGTAGATGAGTCTCAGCCATATTTGAAAGAAAAAACAAACAAACACCTTTAGTTTGTCATTTGTAGGAATTGTGTGAATTCAAGCAATAAATTAGTATGTGAGAGAGGAGCTCTACCAAAACAGCTTCTAGAGCTCTTGGCTTCATTGGCAGCACTTCCATCAGGACTGTGAGAAGAGTGTATTGAAGATTCTTTAGATGTGTTACAAAACAAGCTTTCCTGCATGTATGTTCTGTGCTAGGTAATCTTACTTGTGTGATGGAGAATGCTGACCTGTTTTGTTCAAGCAGTAGTTGAATCCATGCATCTCCCTTTTCTTCAATGGTATAAAGTGTGTTGTTGTTTTTGTCCCTGTCAGTTCACAAAGCTGAAATGATGGCTCAGTGGGTCTTAAAGTGCTTCAATTATGCTCAATTTTCTGTGGCTGCTTTCAGGCATACTTTTGAGATGGATTTTCTGCATCATTCGAAAGATGTATGGAACTTGGGCTTAAAAAAAAAAAAAAAAGTTTTTGAATTGCAGCCTGTTAATTGCTTGTTGCCTGTAGGTCAGTGGCTGTGAAAGTGGTGTACCACTTGGCCAAAGCAATAACATTATTTTCACAGAACAGAAATGTGATACGCCCTTTAAGGGGAAGGAGAATTTTTCTGAAGAGGACATGCCAAGACTTCTCAAACTAATTGAAATACATTTGAAGTATTAGTCAGTTATTAGTGGCTTGTAATTCCAGAGACTTCTAAAATAACGCTGGAAGTGTAGTGTAGCTTGCAGAGGAAAGGTCCTTGAGGTAATCTCACACTTCAGTCTCCTGTGACTTTTATGAGGGTTAGAGACTTGTCAGCAAACCATATCAGTGCTTTCGGGATTGCTAATCTGCTCTGAAGAAATGGTGCTGGATGAGTGATCAGTGTGGTGATTAAATTTCTCCTTCTTTTGGAATGAGTTAAGTCAGCTGAATAAGCAAAAACTCCTGAACTTTGGTCTGATACTACGAAAAATTTGGGAAGCAGGAGACCTTGAATGGATAGTTTGCCACTGTGATGCTTAACCTAGCTTGAAGTGGAGAGAGTGCCTCTGCTGGTTCAGGGAAATACTCCGCATAAAAATTACACATGTGCCTTCTTTGTCCCTTAGTGGTTGGAAGAGCAGTGCTTTGATAGAGTATGATGAAGTGTTAAATTACTGGTTGTTCTGTCTAAAGTAACATTTATAATTTTACAAAAAGTGATGATGTTAATGAGATCTTAACACATTATTACCTTTCTGTAATAACTGAGTGACAATAGCAGAACTTCTAGAAGGCAGATGTGATTATGTGCTCAAATATGGAGAAATATAATCTTAATTAAGATGTGAATAAGTGTCTTGCTAACCCAGTATTTTCCTCGTTGACAAACCAGCCTCAAGTGAACAATGTGAGCTAGCAATCCTTGTCTGTAGTTGAGGGCCATCAAATACTCTGTCTAGACAGGTTGAAGGAAGATGAATGTTGTGTTTTCTAGCACTATCCCTGCCATTTTTTAGCATCGTGTTCTTATAGTCTTCTGTACTTTTACATCTATATGAGCTGGAAAGTATTATCCTTTCCCAGTGCATCTCATAATTTGATTTGATCTGGATCTTGTGTGTGTGTGTGTGTGTGTGTGTGTGTGTGTGTGTTTTGCTTGTTTGTTTGCCTGAGGTTTTTGTTAAGCATTTATAATATAAGGACTTTCTCAAGTCCTCTGTATGTAAAAGCCAAAGCATCATTTACTCGATAAACCTTGCTCCCTAGCTTTTAAGGTTTCTGGCTATTCACAATGATAATAAAACTGAGTAATTGATACGTGTGTGTCTTTTGTGAAGAGTGGTAGAAGTATTTCTGCACAGGCAAGCTAGTACTGAATCACATGTTATGCTGTATGCTTGTATTCATGGTCTTAGGCTGCATAAAAAGGTGTATTGAAAAATATAGCTATGATCTAAATAAGAGGACATAAACTGCTGGCATCTCAGTTTCTTATCGTTTGTTTTGAAAGGAGATATGTAACAAGCAGGAAAGAGATTTACATCAATGCTTAAACCTCTGAATGAACGCTTTGTTCTTGTAAATAATTGTATTAGAATAATGATTTATACGCCAGCCAAATTAACACTTGACACAAGTGAGGTATCACAATCAGGAGGGGAGGGCGTTATAGGCCACGGAATGCAGAAACAGCTGCAGAGCAGAGGTGACTCTCTTGGTGTGAGCCTTTTGAAATTCAAGTTTGTTTGGCTGTTGAATTCTGCACCTAAATGTGCCCTGGTCAATTCTGCCATCTGTTTGAACTTGTGTGACAGCTTCTCAAGCACTCCACTTACAGCATTGGCTTGTATAAGTGCTTGAGCATATGCTTAAAAGTAACTTGGCCATAATTTCTGTTGACTTAGGAAAAAAATTTAGAGACAGCTTAGTGGCAGCAAGCATGGGACATCCCTTGAATCCATGTTTTACCTTACGCTAGTTTTGGTGTTCATCTGATCCTTGGGTGAACCAATTCAGCTCACAGTACTCTGCAGAGGGAAGCTTCATTTTCTTGTTCAAATTGATTAGTTTTGCTTCTTAGAGACTACACTTGCTTCATCAACATTTCAGACTTGCCAAATAGCATTTGTGTGAAAGAAACTGGAAGTAGGACAAAACCATGTGGTAGCAGACAGGACCTTCACAGCTGTCTAATGAAACCTCGTTCTTGACAAGATTTTCTAGAATAGGATGTATGGGCTTAAATCGTTTAAATAGGCATATGTGGTTCCAAGCTATTTAAATCCATCAGTCATAGTAGTCTGAATTTAGTAACTTCATTTCTAGAGAGAGCAGTATTTTAATTATGCACTATTAAAAACCCTTAGATAAAGGGTTGACAACTTTCGCTTATTGCTTTGCACTGATACTGTGATTGCTCTTGTGCATCATAGAAGGCAATTGCACTGTTTTGGTCAATATACTAGCTGTAGTTTTAGTCTTTTTTGTTGTGTCTTATCAAGAGAATATTTACCTGCTAAAACTGTTTTTTTAGACATCTTTTTTAGGAAGGACAGGGAGAAGTATTTCCACTTTGAATTTTAAAAATGTCTTATCTCCATGTGCTTAAAAAATGTTGTTCCTCATTCAGTGATTTACTTTGTAGTAAATGGGAGCCTTCTTTTAGGGTTTTAGCTTGTTCCTAAACAAGCTTTAAAGCTGAATTTTCATTCAATTGCAATGGTTTCTGCATTTTTTTTATAGTTTCCAGTAAATTAGACTGAGTGAAGAGAGAAGCTCTCCTCCTAATCCTGTTTTTTTGTTTTTTGTTTTTTTTTTGTGAAATATTCAGTTATGGTGCAATTACTTTCATATTTTTTTAAAGTAATTGATTTGAAACAATGGCCTAGTTACGGAGTGGGGAAGGGTGAATGTAGTGACTCAGTTTTCATACTCATGCAGATATTGCACTGCAGTAACAGTGCTGTGGAGCTACTGCCTTAAGGTATGTAAAGAAATCAGAGACTATATATATATATATATATATTTTTTTTTTTGGTTTATCCACATCTTCAAAAGTCAGTTACGTAAATTGTAAAACATGAGTGATGACTTCATATTTTCCCTAAGTACTGTTCTCTAGTAATATTTGGAAATATGCAGACTAAAATATTAAGCGTTACTAAGTATTCCAGAGCATGACTAAGCTTATGGCAAGCTGGAGAAGAATGTGTATTTGGAAGTTGAATTGCGTTCCTGTTCACTGAACAGAATATTCTGAACTCTTATCTAATAGCTTTTCTAAAATGAATTTGTTGTGTGGATTTTTCACTGACTTACAGTGGCATGTTTTCATTTTTTTTGTCAAGATTATCAAATAGCTGGCAATAAATAACTGCTCTCCAAATGGTTGGACATTTGCTACAAACTTGTGCTAATGAAGGTGAGGGACTGATGTGTTTGTTACACTAATGTCAACATTGCTCTGAAATACCACGAATCCTTTGACTGGGCCATTTGTCAGTATATAAACAAAGCAGAATTTCTAGTCATTTGACTTCAACGGGGCTTAAACCCAGCTTTTGTGGAAAGAAGTAGCCAGCTGTTATCTTCTGATATTGCTTGACCAGCAAACTCTGAAGTACCTTTAAATTTGGCATTTGGATAAATGCAAGTTAGATCTTTACTGACAGGTATGCATGTGGAAGAAGATAATGTTGATAGTGCTGTCTACTGAAACTGCAACTTAAGTCCTTTAGCTTCTTACAGTGGTGGAACTCAGTTTTGAATATATGAAAAGCTCAGATGCTAATACGATTGTTTAAAGAAAGCACATCCTTCTGCTTGAAACTGCATGTTAGTTTTCAGTGACTACTGCCAACTCTGTAGCACTTGCCTTAAACTGAACATGGCTTGATAGTGGTTATAGTCTGAAAGCGTATTGGAATATTGTTTGTAGACAATAAACATCAGTCTGCTTAATGAGATATCTT
This sequence comes from Tetrao urogallus, assembly GCF_951394365.1. Taxonomy (NCBI): domain Eukaryota; kingdom Metazoa; phylum Chordata; class Aves; order Galliformes; family Phasianidae; genus Tetrao; species Tetrao urogallus. The sequence goes on along the minus strand of NC_136815.1, from coordinate 30,717,565 downwards.
TGGGCAGGTGGAAAGAGTTCGTCTTTTCAGCATAATGACTTCATCTGAAAGCTTGAGTTCTCAGCTTGGTTATGTCTTAAACTTGTGCTGACCAGAGAAGTCTGCATGTATGTGTTTGTTCCCAAGTTCCAATAGACATTTATCATGTTTGTTTTGCAATGTGAGGCAGAACTAAATGTATAGCAAGTCTCCAACAGCCCTCTTACCATGCTATCTAACCTACTACTAAAACTTTTCAGCTTTTAAAATTTTAATTGTGCATTTGGAATGCACAATCACTGGCAACCTATGTTCTGCACTTCTGCCCTGCTTGAGGAGATAAACTCTTCCCCTTGTTCATTGCTAGCTGTTGAGAATCCAGTATGATTGTACTGTCTGAGCCTTAAAAGCCATTGAAATTCAGTGCAGGCAGAATTGTCTGTGAGTGCTCTGAATGAATGCCTTTAAGAAGCTGGCAAAGGAGTATAGTCAGTGAAAGGTTTCTGATAGAAGGGAAGCATCATTTTATTTTTGAAGATAACACAATATGTATGTGTCCTGGATTCAGCTGAAAATACGTTAGTTCCAGAGCACACTCATCTAGGTGTCCTGTGCTGCCTTACCTTACTGGACTCACTTTTTCCAGTTGAAGGGTCTTTAGAAAGGAGAAAGAGTGGAAGTGGAAAAGATGCCATTTTAGAGTGGAGAATGTGCTCCATTATTCATAGCCACATGAAATCAAAGATTTGCAAGAAGTGAAGAGCCCTAACTGTACAGTAGGTGATTTAAGTAGCAGTATATACTGATGCACATATATAAAGCAGTTACGCAAGCCATATCTGTAAGTACAGATAAAGTAAATAAGTTTATATGCATGTATGGTAGAATATATACAAGCATGTCCATGAGAAGCAGACAGATGCTTCCACAGAAATGAAATGGTGCAGCATATGCTCTTTAGGAAGACCAAACACTTAAGTAGAAGTCTGATATCTGTGGGTGGAAATAATTTTAAAAGCTTTAAAAGTCTACAACCCGTTTCTTCTCAGTAGGAAAAAATACAAAAGATCTTGGAGCAAAAAGATGGAGACTGCATACCAGTAACATGAAAGCTCTAACTTCCACTTGCTGGTATAGATTAACAGGGGTAGTTCAGCTTGAATGCCCAGAAAGCATACAAAGCAGAGGCGCTTTTTTTTTTTAAGTGAAACATTCTTAAGGAAAAACTGGGGCCGCCTTTGGCTGTGGTACATGTACCTGAAGTACATGCCCTTAAAGGTGTCTAAAGTGCTGCTGTGGTGGTGAACACAAAGAAAAGGTTTGTGTAAGGCAACTGGGACTTTGGTTAGCTCTAGATTGCCTTAAGGCTTAGGTAACAGTGGACTTTCCATCTTGACTCTCAAGAAGAAAGCTTCTGAAACAGGAATTCTGTTATTTAGGTAGCATGCTTGAGTACTTACCTACACGTCAGAGTAAGGGGAGAACAAAGCTGTTTTCTGTTCCAGTCCTAGTTATGCAATTTGGGATAATATCACAGGAAATGAAGCCCTTAAACGAAAGGGGAGGGAGAGACAATGTAGTGACATAAGTTAACAAAAGTCTCTGTTGCAAGGTCCTTTCCTAAGCACTTATCATATTCTACTGTCTGTATACACAACCCTTTTCCAACTAAGCCCTGTTAACAAACTATACAAAAGACAATTTATCCAGGCTATGTTCAGTTGTCCTAGGCTTGGCATAATTAGTTCTGGTAGTAAAGAGTGGAAAACAATGATTAATGACTGAGAGATAACTAGTGGTATTAGTTTCCTGTGTTTTTTTTTTTTTTTATTAGCATTACTTATCTTATCTTTACTATCTATGCATTGTAAACAGCTTTCTGGCACTAAGTTTTGATTAAGGAAACTACTTTATTCAGTTTCAGCTTTCTTCTGATACACTCAACATGAGTTTATTCAATGCAAGGGAAACTACCACAAGAGCTGGAAACACTGGAAACAGTGGTAGCTATTGATATTGAAATTTCAAGAAATTTTGTCACGGCACCCTAAGTACTACGAATGCAAAACAATGTAGAAATGTAATTATGGACTGTAACATACTTTTATTTAGCAAATTGCATGATACATTTTTGTAACTACTAACAAACCCACTTATAAACCTCAATAAAGGAAGTTTTTTTTACAGATTTGATGCTTCTTAGCTGATTGTGTCTCTTGAGAAGCAAAGGATTTTGTGGATGGATCAGCCATGAGAGAGGAGAAAGCAGGAGCATTAATTACTGATACGAATTAATAAAAAAAAAAAATAAACTCCAAACAAGTGATTTAAGTAATAGATTATGATTTCACTAAGCAGAGACTCTGTGTACTTCAAAGTCCTGTTTCACACAGAGTTAGAGAGAGCAAAAATATGTTTATTTCTCTGTAAATCAAATAGAGTTTAATATTATCTGGTGTTGTCTTAGTGACTTAGTTCTTCAAAGTACTTATTTTGTTACCTTCACCTCTTAACCTGGTTGGATCTTATCTGTAGTTTCACTCTATCTACAGTTATAGGGCACACAGAATATTGGTGTGCCCATGTGTGGCTTCACTTCCTTGCTACTTGTCATCCTTACAGACTTCTTGTTCTTTCAGGAGCTTGTGGTTGCAAGGCAACTGTAACATTATTACTGTGCATGTGCGTTAAGCATTAACTGCTGTTGCAGTCCAATATTAAAGGAATCCCTGTGGTCCCAGAGCAGTGGGTTTTTATGTGAAGGACAAAAAAAGCTTTAGTGAGAAATTAAAGGTTGTGTTGCCTGCCAGGAGGTAAATAACTAAGGGACTCCTTTTGAAATGAAATATTGAAGTGCTAGCTTTTTATTTTGAATGCAAAGCCTGTTCAGATAGTTTCTTTCCATGTTTTTAATGCCACAGATGTCTGTGGCAGCTTGGCTTGAGCAAGACAGTCAATCTCACATAGAAAGATCTAGGCGTGATCACCTGTGAACAATCCAGAAAAATGCGTGGCTTTTTTAATTCATTACTGTATGAAAATTACATAATTCTGACTTGTTTTTCACAATAGTTTATTGAGAATAGAAACTGAAGATCAGAAATAGCACTGATCTCTACAGCCATTTAAATATTTACTTAGACAGTGGCTAATTATCCCAAGGGGGCCCAGTGCTTCTTGAAACCAGCCAGCAGAGACATCTGAGGTCCTTTCAGGTTGAGGCACGATTTTGGTCCCTTACATTTGCAAGGTCAACAATAGCTGTAGACTGGTATCTGCCTTCTGTAGTCAGCCTGTTAACAACACAGTCATGTCTGTTGTGCTGTGTGGTTTCTCTAGTATCCAGTTCAGGACTTTTGATGTAGTCTTTGCACAGTTAATAATCTCACCTTAAACTAATATTTTGGAGATACTTGTATAGTGGAATTTAAGGGTAGGGATATAACACAGAAAAAGTAGTTGAAGTGATGGTGCAAATGTCAAACTATTGTGCTCAGTTCTCTTGGAAACAATTAAAAAATAAAAGGAAAACGAACAGTTAAATCCAATCTTGTAATGGTATGCTTTGGTGTATGAGAAGGCATTTTTGGATATTGTAGCCTCTAATGTGAATAAATTCTCCTTTGAGCGTTATGCAGTTCTAGGGTATACTTTCAAGACTCCTCTAAAAATATTTGGCAATGGCTTTTGTTGTAATGCTGTAAATGAAGTTTTACCCCATGTTTATAAAATGTACTTAAAGTGGTTATCCTCTGAAATAAGAGCGACTGTATGACTATAGTTGAAAATAACTTCAGTATATTTAGTGACAAGCTTGCCATGGGTTTTTTCTGCCTTTTAGGTGCCTCACTTTTCCTTTCAACGTGCAGGAGTGCATTACTGCTATTCTATCCAGTATTGAGAAACCTCCATTAAGACTTAGGCTGCCACAGACAGTTTGCAGAACACTTTGATATTCTCTTTTGTCAGACTTCCATACCTTACTTTCCAGTTATTGGAATGAAAAGAAAGCTGGGGCATGTGATAACTTCTGAGTTTTACCCCATGGCAGCCATGTGCTGTCCTATGTGCAAGGAGAACCTGCAGTGCTGTACTGTGGTCCACAAAGAAAGGGAAGAATGTAAAATCGAATGTCCACGCAAGGCAAAGAGAGGATGAAGGTGCATTTTAAATAGAAACCGGAACTTTTTTTTTGTCAGTGTTTCCACTGCTTCATATTAATACTTTCATGTTATTAGCCATGGTAGCAGGCTGTTGTGACTTCTGCTACCTTAGTTCCAGGCTTAAATAGAGTCATCTAGATGGGTCTGTGACTAATGTCACCAACTCTGCCTTGTGGATCTGGCTGAAAAGTTTTTAACATGAAGATTAAACAACAACAACAACAAAAAAGCAGTTACCCAGATGTACCTATTAGTACTGTTATGCATCTGGCTGTTCTGGCAGGCAGGAATAGCTGTGGCTTGAGTAAAATCATTATTTGTTACACCAGCATGCTACTCTTGTGGATTAACATCAGCAATAGGCAAACTTGCCTATTCCTATCAGCCCCTGAAAAGTAACTACACTCTATCCACCTTATTTGAAGGGATCATGTGGAAAATAAGCTATCCCTTTGGCATAAAGGAATTTCTGCCTTTATGTAAAGCAGCTTGTCCATGCTATCGGAATAGTTGTAAAGGCTGGTTGGGTGTTGATGGAAGGCAGAAAGTATGGGAAAAAAAATACTATATTGAAAAATAGAAACTTTAAAGGATCTTGCACATCGCTACCTGCTTTATTTGTTTCTTTAATATAAAAACAAGTCTATAAACATGAGGTAGCATGTGCTTTTCCACTTCAGTGTGCTTTGTTCATTCAGTATTCATTGGGTTTCAAGCTGCATACGTCTGACATTGTTTTCTGTGTAGGCTTGCTTTCTACTTTAAGAATAATTACTCCAAAATTTAATTAAAAAAATCACTTTCCCAAACAGGGTATTTCTTCATATTCTCATTTGCTGTATTTAGGCTAATTTGTCTTGACATTGCAGCTGTGCTGTTCTTTGTGTTGCACAATCTTTTGAGTTTTGTTTCATTAAGAATGGAACTAAAGAATTTGGGGAAGGGGAGGGAAGAAGTGCTAGACTGTTAGAAGTTAATTTGCCGTAAACCAAAATGTTGAGAACAGATTACGAAAGCTATGAAGTGACATGTAAATGCTTGTTCAGTTTCACACTTACGAGAAATAAGTCATTAAAGCTGTGTGCACATGGAATACATGTTACAGCTACTGGGAATAGTTCTTATATATTCAGAAGCATGGAGGAAATTGCTTAGAAGGTTTGAAATTGGTCTTTTGTGGAACCTGAACATAAAAATTAAACAGTCTCAAAAACAAACAAACAAAAGAACTAGCTCTGCTCTCTGTTCAGAGTAGCTTCTTACAATCAGTCTGCCCTACCTACCTACCAGTTCAGATTTATCTAATCTGAACTGCAGATTAGAAAACTTGTTTGTTCAGTACTTTGGTTTTTTTTCCTGTTTTTCTAGGAGAGAGGGAAATAAAGAGCAATTCTGAGTAAAGAAGATGCTTAACTTTAAATTTCTTGACTTTGAACACCGTGCATCTTTCCTGATTCCTCATAGCATAATTCCTTTCATCTACTGTACTCTCTGGTTTATCCTCTGTGTTGAAAACTGTATGACATTTGTCATTAATAAAAGACCTCACTTCAACTTGAACCACTTAAATGATTTTAGTTATATGTCTTCCTCCACAGCTGTGAGATGTAAAACTGAAATTAAAAGATCGAACCTGAGGCAGATAGTTTGATTAAATCATTTCAGTTAGTTTGGGGGCCTGGTTCTTGACCTCTAATGTCGTGGACAATACCACATTTCTTGCATCGTATTTTCTAATGCTTTTTTTGGCGGAGGATTAGTGTGTCCACGCATCACCTCAGAAAGCCCATGTGGGCTGTGCTACCTGTTCAGACAAATGCCAGATGGGAAGGCCACCCAAGAGGCATCTTGCCCCTGAAACAATCGAACTTTGAACTGCCTTCTCAGCATCACGACAAGCACAGAGAAGATGTCAGGTCTGGTAGGCAGATGTAGCTAAAGCTGAAAGAAACTAGAAACAAGAAACTAGGTTGGTCTGGTTTATGTACCAGACAGAAAAACTGGGGACCAGAGTATGGAGGAAGCTGCTTTGATCAACGGAGTAGACTGTGCCAGAAGCTCAGTAAGAACACTGATTTATTTGGGGATTGCTTATACCACGGAAGAGAATAACTTCACTTTGGGATTGTTTTTCCCAGCAAGAGGAGGTTGGGAGGAGCAGTGGGCAAGCCTTACTCTGAGACTGAAAATGTGTCCCCCAATAGGGTGTGTCTGCCTCTTGCCATGCGTGTTTTTAAGTACTGACTCCCAGCTGCAGCAGATGGCTGGAGGATGGCAGCACCAAGGTGACTTACTATTATCCATTTAGCTGAGGTGTTGATAGCTGACAGCTGTGTTTTGTACATTTTTGACAGTGCAACTATCTTTACCAACTGTAAGAGTAGGTAATAATATGGATTTACAGACACAACTACAATTCAGCGTATTTCCTCCACAACTCTCAACAACAAAGATGAAAAGAAAGAAGATGACAATATAATAAAGACAAAAAAGAAAAGAAAACCACCCCAAAAGCCTAAAGATGCACTTTCCTGTTTTCTCCTATGAGATAAACATTGTCTATGCCTTGGATGTGGTAGGACAAAAAATCTGTTGCTACTTTTCTCTGTCTCTCTCCCCTCACCTATTGAGGGACAAACTCCAAGGCAAGTGCCTCTTTCTTTCTGTAGTTCCTATGCTTTGCAGGCATGGCTTCAGTCTGCGTTATCACACTTTCTGGCAGTGTGGGGTGGTAATCAGTCATTCCAGTGTGATGTGGACAGATAACTGAAACCTAAGTGAAAACTGCTGATGGAACTGACTAATGCTATGGAGGGGAGTAAATTGTTATCAGGACTGAACTGGGTGCTCTGATGTCTCTGAGGAGGTTGGTGTGGAAGGCGTGGGCCAGTGTACAGTGGTCAGTGCTGTGGGGTGACTGTGGAGAAATAATGTACTGTATAACTTGAGGAAAGTGAACCTTTTTGAGACTGTGTTGCCTCGTGATGACCAGGCAACATGGGAAGAGAGGCTGAAACTTCATGTGCCTGGCACAGATTAGTTTAACAAGTGAACTAAATTCTTGTCTGAGGCTCTATATAAGAGGTTTAGAGATCCCTGCCACGAGGAAAGAAACAAATGCAAGACAGCTTGCTCTCAGACTATATTTTATAATTAGCTTCATTATACAGTTATGACAGAATCTAGAAGTTATATGAATCAACAGTAGAAAAGGCAAAGAGTCAGGAGGTCTGTTAATCTTCTATCATCTGCCAGCTATCCAGTGAAAACACTCTTTTGTGTGGTGTTAGGAGGTCTGGATTAGTCATTTAACACCTGCAGGCAAATACGCTGTACAAGAACATGTGAAAATCATTAGAGCAAAACTATCCTGACATCTGTGATTGGAAAATGCAGACAGCATAAGAATGGAATTAGATGGATTCAGATGTAGCTTGCATGTCTCTTTAACAATGCAGCTGACAAGATTCAGACCAACAATTAAGCAAGCAGCAAATACTTCAGGGGCATTTGCATACTCTGGGTTTGGATCCAAATTACATGGGAAAACTTGGTTTCTGGGAGGACAAAGAATTAGTAGTTCTGCTTGAGTTCGAATGGAATAGAAGCTTTGCCATGAGTAGATTTATATATTAACCACACATTTGTGGTTAACATACGTTATCTGAAATTCTTTGGCAGCTTAAAAGCGTTCTAGTATAGTATGCTGATTACATACAAGCAGAAGTAAATAAGAACTGAGCAAACCATTTTACTACATAATTGAGTTTCAGCTTATATGATGTTCTGCTTGATATTATATAAAAAATGTTAGTGTGAGTTGGCTTCAAAAAGAGATGAGAAAGCTAGATATTGTAGTAGAGGTGGTCTTCTGAGAACTACCTTCAATTTATCACTTAAAATTTTATTTTTTTAAAGGTGTTTAAGCAAACAAACTTTGAGATAATCAAAGTGGTGGTTAAAAGCACTCGTAAGGTTTCATCTCGACACTTGATTTTGTTTTATCTTTGAAACCCTTCAGATACGGAATTAATGATGGATGTATACATCTACTTTTAATTAGAGCAATGCTAATGGGTAATAAAGATGGAAAGCAGTTCAAACTAGCAGATGTTTAGTGTATTTTGTATGTGAAAGGTAATATCAGCAAAACATCTGCCTCTCCGGTATTTCATTATTGTAAAATGCACAGGGTAAGTTAAGTGGATAAAACCAACCATATCTAGCTGAGAAAATACATTATCAATAATTAGAACTGGTAATTGGCACTGATCTTAACACCGAAATGCTGTACAGCGTAATTAAACACTTTGCATTCCTTTTTCTGTCTTAAAAAAAAGTGACCTCCATTTTAGGTTCAAATTATCTCTTTCTGATAACTAGTCTCTTGCAGAAAAATAAACATGTCTGAGCTCAATTGATCTTTTAACCTTCGCATTTCTGGAGATACAATCATTGCTGTCTGAATTCACAAACTTGCTATAGATTCTCTGTTGGCATTTTTGAAAAACCAAGGAATTCCAAATCTATGCAATGATCTTCTAACTTCTTTATCATAAACTGAGGTAAAGGGTTTGAACACTTATAACTAATGTAGTAGTTCACCTTTTTTTCTTCTTTGTTTTATTTATTTTGTAGACGACTAAAGCATTCCTTCCCAAGATGCTGGAAATGAATCATGGACACATTGTGACAGTTGCAAGTTCTTTGGGACTGTTCAGTACTGCTGGAGTAGAGGTTTGTTGAATTGTAATAATCAGGCTTTTTTTTTTTTTTTTTTTTTTTGGCTTACAATAAGGTTTTTTTTTTGTATTAGCAGCTCAAGAAAATAGTCAAATCTTCAAAGGTATTTGGAGATTACAGTAATATGGATACCAAATCATCTAACATCCCTCTGTGAGTGGGATCCACAGGACTGAAACAGACACCATACCTGTGCACTTGCCACATGGACTCATTCAGAATGTTGAATGATTGTTGAGTAGCCTGGTAACTACTGGTAATTTGAAAGGCATCCAGCTACCCATTACTGCCAAGAAATGTAGTGCTAAGGCTGAAGTCAAAGGCAAGGATTTTTGAAAAATCTTGTTTTTTATTTCCTTTTTTTTTTTCCATGAGGAAATGGCTACCTACTTTCCTTGCAGAATAGGTGGCTCACATGCCTTACTAGGCTCCAAGTTATAAGCAGTAGGTCATCTAGGACCTGGCAGCCATTTGAGAACACCAGTTCCTGTGACTCGTTTGATACATAAAACTAGGTAAGGATTAGAGCATATTGGCTTGCATTTTGAGTCATTAGTACAAATGCAAGTGGAGACAAAAATCATTCAAATAGTAAAAAAGAATAAGTCTTACAGAATAATGGTCATACTACCTTGTAAAATGCAGGGGGTTTTTTTTGTTTTTTTTTTGCATATTGTTTAGGCTGAATCCAGAATCTTAAACTGCTCTGTTTTGTTTTGTTTTTTGTTTTGTTTTGTTTCGTTTTTTTTTTAGCAGAAATGAATTAAGCTGGTGTAAGTTAAAGCTTTTTTTCGATGTATTTACTTTGTTGAGAATTCTTGAGAGAATTTCCTTGATGATGGGTGTGGGTACATCCAACTGAAAACTTGGGTGTTAACTGCTGTCTCTGCAATTATTTTTGAATTTGGAGTATTTTATGAGATAAGCAAACTATACAATTTTCTAAAATTAAATATATAATACAACCAAATCTTTGTTATACCTTCTATTGAAACTAACAAAAAGTGAAACATTTCAGATTTCTATGTCCTGCCATATCACTAGGCTTCTTCAAATCTGACCCCTACGTAGTATTAGATTTCTCAGTCTTCCATTCCAGCATTTGATATTAAGCAAACTGGTAAACAGAGTAACTTGCCATACAAACCTGCCTGCTTCAGAGACTTGATTCCAAGTTAATCTCATACATTCAACTTTTCTGTTTTCATGATTCTGTGCTGATTGCTTTAAAATTGAAGTGACAGATGACTTGATGTGATGTGGGTGTCTTTTGTTGTTGCTATCTAAGTTTGTGTAGAGTCGCATCAAATATGCTTTGGCTTTAAACATGATTCATATCTGTCCCTTTTAAGGTGCTATTTCTTTTTTTTCCCTTGTTCATTGCCAACACAGGATTATTGTGCTAGCAAATTTGGAGCTGTAGGTTTTCACGAGTCTTTGAGCCATGAACTGAAAGCTGCTGAGAAGGATGGAATCAAAACAACTTTAGTCTGCCCTTATCTTGTAGATACAGGAATGTTCAGAGGATGCAGGATCAGGTGAGTAAAATTTGTCTTCTTTATGTTTGTAGTTTTATAAAAATATTTGATGGTAATTTAACCTCATTACCATAAGAATATTAAAATAAATATTATGTCTGTTTGCATGTGTTAGTGTGATCAGTAGTGCTGACCCTAAAAAGGGACTTTATGAATTTCCTTTGTCCCATGGTACTTAGCACAAATTTTGACCTATAAGTGAATAGTGAATGCAAAAGTTGAAGTATTTGTTCTTTGCTAAGGCATTCCAAAAGCAAAAAAAGTGAGTTAATATACTCTCTGAGGTTGGCAGTCTTTTATGTATCTTGATTAATCAGCCTTAATCAAATATTTCAGAAAAGAAATTGAGCCTTTCCTTCCACCGTTGAAACCAGAATACTGTGTGAAGCAGGCTATGAGAGCTATCCTTACAGATCAGCCGATGATCTGCACGCCTCGCCTCATGTATATGGTCACCTTCATGAAAAGGTAACATCTGAGATGCCATTTAGTTGGCAATACAAGCAGCAGAGTGCTAGTGAAATATGTGAACATGTCCGCTTTCTAGATTTAAACACTCTCATATACAGGCCGTAGGTGCTGTTCAGTCATAATTCCCGTCTCTTGGCTCGCATAAGTGAATATTGCCTTCTTGGGAAGTTCCATAAAACTGTGATCCTATGCATTGTCATCAAAACATCCTAGTTTCGAATGTCTATTATCTTCCATTCTCATTAGATTTATGTTCTCTTCAACAGACTTTTCTTCCATTTTGTGAGTTCTTTTTATTTAGGAATGGGGGAATAAGGAAGCTTCCAGCAAAGGAACCTGTGTCATTTGTGTCTAGGATGAGTATGGAGGAGGCCCTGCCCGCAGATTCTCTAGGACTTGCATCAATACAGTAAAAATCTGCATGTTCAGAGCCAAATTGCAGAGTCTGTTTGTGGAAAAAGTTATTTAAAGGAATCATCTTCTTTTATTCTGTCTAACACTTCAGGTTTGGGATGAGAACTCTGTAACTAGCCTTCTATTTCAGTGATGCAATGTAATACAGGAGTTGGCTCACTTCCACTTATGCATCATCACTTGCATGCTAGTTTGTAAAGAACAGTGTCACAGCTGTATGGATTTTTCTTTTTCTTTAACCTTAAGTGTGTAGTAGGAACCTTTAAAATCTTGCAGTCCTGTGAGAGATGGTTGAAACTGAGAGCATTGGGATTTTTGCTGTACTTGCAAAGCATTTGTTCTCTCCTTTAAGTCTCTCCTGGTGGATAGGATCACCAAAGACGAGGGAGGACCTTGACTGCTCTCATCTTTGCTGGAAGAGAGCATGTATGTGTTTCTTCTGCCAGCAACTTGAGAACACTACAATCTTTGAGCTAGCTTCAACCAGAAGCTCAGAGGGTGCTTCAGTGCTCTCTGCACAAGCAGTGCCTCCTGCAACAACAGTCACATCAAAGGCCCTTGGGGTTTTCTTGCATTCAACACTTTAGCTTCCAACAGGGAGATCAAAGCTTCTGCATAATCCATGCCCCAGGCAGCCACACTTAGATCAAAGGCCCTCCAGTGGCTACTGCACAAACAGTACTACTGCCAGCAAAGACACCTGTACCAGTGACATCTATTTCAGTGATCCTTACTCCTAATGCCTAGATTCTGTGCATTACTTTCCACTAAATGAGTGTCTGTCACACTGTTTCCAGAGGCTGAAGAGATTCCGTCTTAGTCCTTTGATAGAACTCTTATTATCCTTGAAATAAAAGTAGTATATAGGAAGGAGGGGAGGGTCTGTAGTCAGATATTCATCTCATTTTACCTCTTGGAATTTTATCTGAAGGGGGCAGAGAGGAAATTGCTTTCTTTATTTCAGACCTCTTTTTGAGGATGGGTGATTGAGTTTAGAATACGTGTAAAAGTTGTTAGACATCTGATGATCAAAGAATTGCATAAACTAATACTAATTCCAAATTAGATTTTTCTAAATGTCTGATGACTTCTGGCACTACTTTTGGTTGTTAGTAGACATTTTGTGGTGCACTTTGCACAGGTTTGTGAAGAAGCAGCAGAAAATGTGTTCTAAGCTGATAGCTGGTGAGCAAGTAACTTCTTCCTCCACCTTTATGCCTGCTTGTATGGCTGGGTCTCTAGAATTTCAATTTTCTCAGTAAAATGTCCTGGAAAATACTTTTACCAAACTGTCTTAGGAAACCCCTGCGATGGCTATTATGTTTCATTTGAAAGCCCAAGTACATAATAAACAGGGCTTTTTTATTTTTGTGCCATCTTTTAACAATTTTATAACTTGTGTTTTGCAGTATTCTGCCCTTTGAAGCAGTTGTATGCATGTACCGGTTTTTGGGAGCAGACAAGTGTATGTACCCCTTCATTGCTCAAAGGAAACAGGCTACAAACAACAATGAAGCAAAAAATGGAATTTAACACTGGTTTGGATGGACTAACGTTTATAGGTGAATATGATAATGTTACCTGAGTGAATTGTGAAGTGCACTTGCATCTAAGAGATGCAAAAAGTCATCATCTTACTGTGGCATTCTCTTGGGTCCTCAACCTGTGTATTGAACTCTAAAAATCAATGTTTTTTAATATACTGTAAATAAAACTGACTAGAGTACTTGGAAAATGTGATAGGTAAACAAGGTGAATTTACAATGTAGCTGCCACCATTGTCCTTTAGAATCTCACTGTATGTACAGTAAACTAGTCATACTACTTCTTGTAGGGATGCACTGTGTGATATCTCTTCCTCAGCTTACCAAGATTTATAAAAGCTGTCTACAACCAGAAGATGCAATGTCTCAGAAGTTGTTCATTTTTCCCTACGGTGTTTGGTAAGGGGCAGGGAGGGAAATCTTTATATTTAAGCTACTGCTTATGCCCTTTTAGCAAATTCAAGGACAGTTTCTGACTGCATCTCTTTGCTTGTTAATCCAAGCTCTCTAAAGGACACATGGCCAGATTGTGGTGTAATTCTCTTTTGTACCAATAGTGTGTATTCTATTTAAACAAAGATAAAATTTTTTGAAATTTCTGCAGATTCAAAGGCAAGTGAATGTATCAGAAATACATTCAAACTTGTACTGGGCATCTGGCTTTCTAGGAATGCAGTCAGTGATTTAAATCGACTTTTTTTCAAGTCACTTGATTTGAAATATGCTCTGTTCTGTTTCCCTCTATATATGTCCGAGTCCAGTCTGCTGTTACGGACTATGTTTCTTTTCGTAGTACTTATTTCCTACATAGTTCTCCCACCCCTGAGAAAGCTGTTGTACTAAATTTCTGTAACTGGACTTGTGCCTAAAAGACAAAGCAACTCAGCTGAGATACAAACTGTTTATGTAACTGCTGGTCATATGCCAACTATTAGCAAATGAAAAATAGAGTAACGCCTGATGCAACTTTACATGTGGAGTATGGAAGGGTGTAAAGATTTTTTTGAGTTGTATTCACATTGTAGAACAGCAAATGACATTTTTACAGTATTTTTTGTAAAGCGAACAATTTTGTGCCTTGAATTTGGTAATCTGTATTAGTGAAGCATTGTAAAAGTGAACTTCTACCTCTGTATCTTAATGTATACCATCCACTTGTAAACTACTATTGGACAAATTGTGATTACTTTTTTTAGGATGTCTTGTTACATAGTGACCAATGCCTGTGGTTATTAAAGTGAGCCACCTTTTCCTTAAATCCGTGATTGGAATGCTTCCTTGAAAGACTAGTTCAAGCTACTTGTGCGTGCTCCGTAGCTCTTTATCATCAACACAGTTCACATACTTATTGCTCAGTTCCTGTGTCCGCTTTGTCAACTACAAGGTTTAGTCTAATCTCTTAAGCATTAGTAAGTACTGTGAAATTAGGCTTCAGGAGTTGACAGGTTTTTTTTTCTCTCTAGTTTCTAACCTGGTCAATGTAGTAATTGGTCAGTGAGCATCTGAAGAGTTTTGGTTTTCTATAGAGCTTAATTAGATATACATAAAAATAACATAGTGTGGGTGTGATTTTTAAGGGATTAAAAAATACTTCAGTGCAGTTGCAGTTACTACTTATTACATGTACATAGCATACATACATTGTTTTTTATTTTATATGTTTGGAAAATAGTGTTTTAACTAAATCTTTTAGAAATTAGTTTAAAGTAGATGAAACTGTTTACATTAGCCCTTTTTCCAAATTCCATCCTCTTGAAAATGACTTTTAATTTGACCCTAGGGAAGTAATTAACTTCATGTTCTTGCAGCAAACTCACTAAGAGTAAGTACAGCAAATTTCATTCTATTACACAGCATAATTTTAATGCACTTTTTTCCCCCCTCTAAGGTGTTTTAATCTATATTGCTGTCTGAGACTGAGAAGCAGATTTTATAGTTGATATTGATTCCCAAAACACGTAGTAGTCTGGCAGAAATGGAAAAATAAAAAGCTGACCATAATATGAAGTTCCTGTGAAGCATCATACCATTTTATGAGGATAATAGACCAACTTAAAAAGCAAATTTCAGTTATTTGTAGAGTTCTACTTCAGTAAGTAGATACGTTATCATACTGATTTCTGTGAGCTCAATACTATCCCAGAACATATGGTTCATCTCTCTGTTTGAACTGTTTGGCTCATGGTTGGTGCCCTCTATGAACTGAGGCTCATGGTTGGTGCCCTCTGTGACCATGTTTCTAAAAGTGTTCAGACCCTTAACTCCATCTCCTGTTCAATAGTCAATTAGCTGCATGTAGAGAAAGGAGATAACAAATGCCATGTAGATCTTAGAAGAATTGCCTAAGTGCTTGTCAAGAGGTCCTTTGAGATTAATCTTTTATTTTTCTAGTTTGTCAAGTAATATCAAAGCTATTGCAGACAATGTCCCCGGAGACAGCATAACTACTGATTTAGCAGAACTGATAGCATGCCTTGCAGAATGCTACACTGTGCTTAAATTCAATTCAAGCTTCGCATTAAACAAATTCAAAATGTTAGTTTCTCCATTTCAGGAAAAAAAAAAAACTGATTTGGAAACAGTTTTGGAACTTCTGTTAACTCTGGATGTACCTTAAAAGGAATAGAACATTAGAAAGGTTGTCACTCATCCAAGAAATTTTTTTGTTGACTTCATGTCTTTCCAGTTGCACAGGTGCTGCATACAGAGCAGGAAGTGACGACTTGTGACTTGGCTTAGATTGTCCTGAACTGCTGTAAATACCGTGTCACACTCAGAGCTTCCTTTAACACTGGGATCAGAAACTATGACAATTACTGTGTAAATAGATCAGATTAGAAGTTTTAAATTAATACTGTAAATATGCAACTTGATATGGGAACATTTTCCTTCATTCTGTAGGACATTACCTGTTACACCTAGGTGAGCAAATGCAACATACCTCTGGGTATCTGTCTGTCTTTGTCATGCTGTAACAACCAGCTGGAATAAGCAGATCATTGAACATTTCACAGAAGGCTTCTATCTTAACAATGCTAAGCTTGTAGTCATGTAAATCAGGTATCCGAAGATCATTCTCTAGAACTGCTTTCCTAGTACACGGGACAAATCGCACCCTCTACTTGGCACATCTACAGTGGCACTTATGGGTTAACAGTCAGTGGAGAGAAATAGGCACTACCTGAGTTAGGCTCTGGGGATTTTTCATCCTGTTTTAGTCATGCGCCTATATGAGGATTGGGTACTTTCACTATGAAGGAGCTGGATTCTTTCTCACTAAAGATGTTTGGCTAACTAGTTGAGACATTATCATCTGTTTGGTCACAGGAATAGTGCCTTTGGAGTTTACACATGTTCCTTTTAAACTGAAGCTTGAAAGGTATGAGATAACACTTTTTTCTCTCTAAGGAATAAGCTTTCTTGCATTTGGTCGGTGTTAAGTATTTGTGTACAGACAGTTACTGCAGTGTAACTGGTATGTCAGAAATGTATTCTCACAACCAGTTCTATCTCATGGTAGCTTGCTCTTTGGCTTACACTTTGAGAATTTGTCTGTAAATGTCTACACAAATAGTCCTTTAAAGCCAGGCTGTGCCTGGATAAAAGGGCAGCAGGCACAAACTTGAGCACAGGAGACTGCCTCTGAAGATCAAGAAAAAATTCTGTGTGGCGTGGGTGAGAGAGCACTGGTACAGCCTGCCCAGATGCTGTGGAGTCTCTTCCTTAGAGTTTTTCAGAGCTGCCTGGACATGGGCCTGGGTGCCCTGCTCTGTATGTCCGTGCCTGAGTGGGGGTTGGTCCAGATGGATCCAGACGTTCCTTCCCATCTCAACTATTCTATGATTCTTCCAGACAAAAGGGAAGGAGCCTTCATTCTGGTTAGTTGACGTGCAATGGAAGTGAACTAGCATCTCTTAAGGGCTGGGCCATATAGGAAAGAAATTTACAGTAATTTGAATCCACTCTCAGTGAACCAATTAATGGGAAACAGAGCCTGGATTAATCTCATAAAATTATGAGCTAAATAAGAGCCTGAAAGCCTAGACTTTCCTTCTGTAGGGCTGATATATCTGGGGGAGAAAACTCACTGCTGTAAAATCCAAGCTGTTCTCAAAGTGGGTATTCATTCTCTTCCACTCCCCAACCTTTATAAGAAATATGCGGTCACTGGGCTTCTAAACTGGGTATACCCATTAGGTAATCTGAGTGAGAAAAGGCAAATTTAGGCTTTAAATATCTTCAATTTCGGTGTTAGCAATTTCTTGTACCATGTACATGTTGGTTACTTTATGTTTTAATTTCTTTGCAGATTGGAGCACCAAACTTAGATGCCTACTGTAGTTCAAGTAGTTCTTTCCTCACATACATTTAGGCCTGGTCAGGTGGTGAATCATTAGAGCACAGTAAACGTATACCTTACCTTACATCATATAAGTGGTGCAGAAGATCTGTTGCTGAGATAACCTAATCAGGAACCATATCCTCTCACTTCATAATGAATAAATACTCCAGGAGCAACCTTTGCTCTCCACATTCAAACACTGTCACAAACTGTCATAGCTTATGTACGTGGACAAACCCTGAAAAGCCTTTTCTTTATGAGGAACTTGGGGAATTCAGAGGAATCAAAGATGTGTAGCTAATGCACATAAATTAAAGGATTATACCTGATCACTATGGCTCTGAACATGTGCATCTGCACAAGAGTTTAATGCCTATTAAAGTGTTAACTTAACCTCTCAATTTGATTCCTAACTTTTCTCAGCATCTCTGAGTAAACAGTTCTAAGCATCTATTTAACAAAAACAGATGATCACAATGTTAAGTGGTAATCCATTATGTACTTAGCTGCAGAGTCTGTTTCTGCCCATTAACGCGTAAAACCTACGTTTTCTGAGTACAGAAGCTTGAGGCTGTACTCACTGCTTGCAAGTCCATAGTGCACAAGAAAGAAAGAAAACTGTCTATCCCACGCAGAAGCTTTTCTCAGTGCCCCCAAAACACGGTTAGGCAGAGCTGGTTGATGAGGGCAGTTGATTTAAGGCTGACATTGTCAGGAAGCTCCTAACCCTGAATGCCAGGTGTTTAGTCACACAGCTGCTCCTCTTCCTTGCAAAAAAAAGTAAAGCTGAGAAGTCCAGGGGCAGTCCCTCACAAAGTTAGAAATACACTTACAGAAATCCTCAAAACCTGGTATCCTAATCAGTCTACCATGACTCAACCTGGCCATTAAATGCTGATGTATGTAGTGGCAGAAAGTCTGGTTTATCGTGCCATCAAAGAAATGAAGAAATCCGTACTAACTTTATTTAAACATAGTTTAAGTGGACAACCCAAATATTTAAAATAACTTCAGAAACTGCATTACAGCTTGCATACTTACCTAACTCCTAAATACTGGCTATACACAAACAATTCATCTCTTGCACAAAAATTAAAAAAAGCTTTTGAACTAAATGATGAATGCACAGAAGTCATGATCATGTGTGTGTGTGCATAAGTTAGATCATCAGGATGTTTTTTCCCCCTCCCTAAACAGGGCTACTGTAGCTCTTAATGAAGAAGCTGCAATGCGTTTTCAAAAACAGCTCCTTTAAACACAGCCTGACCAAACTGCCCTCAACATGTTAGCCTGTTCTGACCAAAAACATTTCAGCAAGCAATATGCCTGTCCCAGTGTCTATGGCACTTTGATAATTGGAGCCTTTCTTTCCTAATCCAATTACTGATAAAAGCTGCTGTGGCACTGAGACACTGGGATCAGCTCAGAGCCATTAGCAAAGCCAGTTGCTGCGTCCAGGGACAGATTTTTGATAGGAGAGGAAGAATGGGGTGCTAATATAGCCTTAGGGATTTCTTCTCCATACCCCATGTTAGCAACTTCATGCACGCACAGCACCCGGCCACATGCTGACATCGGGTCCCCATTGCATCGCAGCTGCAGCCAGCCATTGTCCCAAGGACACTGCCAGTTCTTGTCCACACACATCCCAGCTCAGAAATTACTCTGGGATGACAGTGCTTACATGTGTACTCTTACATGTCTTGTGTGCATGCACCTTTATATTTTGCAACAAGTGTAAACTGTTCTGGCTTCATTTAAGCAAGAGCAATGCTCTGGAAACCAGGAATATAGACCTTTCCAGCTTTTTTGGACAGGTACTCCTGGGTAGTTCAACCTCTGACATGTAATTTGAGGAATGTCCTGTCAGCAGAAAGATCAGAGTAGAGGGTGGAATTAAGGTCTTCTAAGTATTCCCAAATCAACATAGTGTCATTTCTCTTCCTTTTATGGGTATCTGTATGGAGTTTTCATCACCAGCTCTTACCATGTTGCTTCTACTAATTCAACCTTGCTTCTGGTAGAAACAGTGGGAGCCCTAACATGAATACATCTCCAAGGGACCAGTGTTTCCTCAAAGCCTCAGCTTTCCCAGGGCTTGCCTGTGAACTGCAGTGCTTGATATGCTGAGGGCTGCCAGTTTCATGTCCAACAAGTGCTCACAGTGGTGGGAAATAAGCATAAGGCAGATGACACTGAGGCTTCCAGTGGAGGGATCATAAACCAGAATGATCCAGCAAAAACACTGATACATGGATTTTCTCATCTCTCACTTGTATCCACAATCCAAACAACCTGATAAGAAATGCCAGCTTTTCTCCGCTTGCAGAGAGTCAAAACAAAAATCATTTAAACAATTGTTCTCCTTATTTTTTTTTCCAAACTTACAGAAGCGACCATTTCTCTGATTCTTTAACTAGCAGTTTTGACATGTAAAGGTAACGTGTAGCTCACATAATACATCATCTTCTAGCATGTGCAAAATAAGGCAGTTCATTAGTCTCACAGCTAAACTAGGAATACTAGTATGGTTCTGAAAATTCAGATTGCTCAAGTGATAGCTCAGACTGTCTGTTCAGGTGTAGTATTCTTTTACACCCTTACTTTGTGTAGCAAAGCCAAACAAAGAGAGCAATTAGAAGGTGTGTAAGTGTCCTTCCTTGGCAGCAGAACAAGCTAAGCTCTCCATAGTAATGCCAGGTGTAAGAGAAGTTTATAAGCTTTGGGAGTAAGTTTAAAAAAAAAGTTGAAATATGTTTTAATATGGAATCTTTATGTATAGGTAGAGTACTTACAAGCCACAGCTGTTGGAGGAGTTTTCTAAAGAAAATAACTCATTTCACTTCTACTGAAGAAGAATCATAGTGACTTTCAGCAAGCCACTGTCCATCTCAGGATGGGACTTGGACCAGAGCAGTGAATGGAAGGAAGTTATGCCCAAGTTATCCATTGCTAAAAAAAGAGGCAAGACTTTATCTGGAATGAGCAAGTACAATAGACCTGGAGGTAAGCGTTCCCAGAGTCTCCAAGAAACAGCTTTTAACTTTCCCTGGCTTTTTGGTATTATAAATATCTGCAGTCCCTTGTGAAGATTCTCCTCTGAAGACCTAGAGCATCTAATATGAGCAGTCAGGTCAGCCAAGGCAGCCCCTTTTTACCGAAGGGCAAAGCTGCACTTGGAATTCCACGACCCTTGAGCTTGTGAGACCCAAGTTTCTTGTTTTCTCAAAAACACATATTTTCATTTTTGCCTTCCTCCTGATGTTTGAACGATCAGATGTGGAGATGCTGTCAGTGTTCCTGGGATTCACCTTGGGAAGCCGAGCCTTTGTTACTAAATATTTGGAATTGGACCTAAAATTATTCTCTCACTGGGGACTCATAACACAATCTGCTGCCTTGAAAATTCTTACACAAAACAGCTTGTGGGACTGGGATGGCTGGGAAGCGGAGAAACTAATACGGCACTCTGGGCCAGAGGGAACAAGGCAGAGCAAAAGCTAAAGCCCCACTGGGAAATTCATTAACCACGGCTCCTACAGCTGCTGTAACTTCCTGTTCTGTCACTGTCTGGAGTTTTTCCCCAACTCTCACTCCCTGAAGATAATCCCAGTGTCGTGGTCAGGACTGTGAGGCCTCTCACCTGCCAAGGTGCCGCATCCTCACCCCTGTCCCTGCTGGGCTGCTGGGTCTGGCCCGGGGGACTGGAACTGACTGACATGGCTGACCGCGTCAGCCTCTGGAGGGGAAAAGGAAGCTATTTACCATCATTCTCGTGCTCTTGCTTCTCTCCCAGCCTACGCTGGGAAGTTTCAAGCACCCAAAAAAGAAGTGGGGGTGATATTTACCACACACAGCGGTGATTTTTCTTGCCCAAGCTTCTGGTGTTGCTGCAGCTGGAGAAGCCGTCCTTTCGTCCACAGCCCTTCAGCTGGACAAAAGCATCTTTAGCCACAGATGAGAAAAGCAGGGGGCACGTACCCTGACACCCTTCTCACCTGGCAGAAAGGGGGTGAGAGAACGCAGGCATGTGAGCAGGAGCACACAGAGGTGGTAAGAGTACTAAACAAAGCTATCCTGAAGATTGTGAACCAATCCCTCTGCAGCATATGTATTGTCTTCCTCTGCCCTCAAGAAGAGGACAGCTACTGTCCCACCTCCTTACAAAGCTGGAGTGGAACTGAGGCCTTTGGCAGGGCTGGCTGTGCTGCTGTGTGGGCTGAGTCTGCTTTGGCTCCTTCTGTCCTTGCAAGAGCCAAGAAAAATATTCCTGACACACCCAGTGCACAATAAGCACCAGACTGGCATTTGGCACTTGCACGGATGAGTCAGATGGCAGGGATGGGGCAGGGGCAGTACTGTGTGTCCTCGTGGTGAAGAACTCCTGGATCTATTGACTTCTCCCCAGGTGAGACCTTCTCAAGTAGAAAGCATTCAGGGGTGGGAGATCCTCACCTCCCACCTATAAGGAGAGCAAAGCAGTTCACTGGTTGGAGGGACGCAAAGATGGGCATTCTATGTGCCACCAGTCTCCAGTACCCCAGTCTCTGAACAACATGCTTGAGAAATGCCTCAAGTCCAAGTTCTGCCACCATAGACCACAGCCATGGTAGGACTGATCACTTTTCAAGGATCAAGGCTGTTAGGCCAGATTCATCACCCAAAGCCATCCAGGCAGGCTCCCATCAAAATCAGCAGAACTCACTGGAAGAGTGGAAGCCTTCTCTTCTGGAACTGCCACCATCTGTATGCCTCTTTTATTTCAATTTCTTTTTAAATAGCCCCTTGACCTGGTATCAGTCTTAACCAGATAAGTCGTTGGCTTTCTACCTGACGCCCTGTGGAAGGGCCCCACTGCTGATCTGCTTTGTGTGTTCTGTGTCCGTGCCTGAATCCCTGGCTCCCAGGAGCCCAGTGCTGCAAAAGGGCAGCTGAGATACAAAGGGAAAGAAAAAAAGAAAAAAAAAGGGAAAGAAATAATGGCTGCAAAAATCTGCGCACAAACAGTGCTTCATCCATCTGTGTCCATCCATTACATCATGGCCCTCTGCATCTGAATGCATCAATGTATTGTTCAAGTCTATAAATTCCTAGTGAAAATTGTCATTCATATCTCACATGCCACTAAACAAAAATAGTTTACTTGTCCTGTGGTATCATCTTGCTTCTTTGCAAACCCTTATTGCATGACTACCTCTGTCTTCTTCCTTATGTAGCCGTGCTGCACTTGATCAAAACACGGGTTTTCATCTTGGACTAGGTCTTGGAGCATGTAATTTACCTCACTTGAACACTTCATTTACCTACTACACCGACTTCAGAGATGTAACTACTGCATCAGCTTCACAGATCAGGTTTGCGGATGTATTTACAAAGAGCAGTGATTGTTAGCAAAAACACACAAAGTAGACTGGCATTTGAATGCAGAATTCAAATACAGAGAAACAAGTTTATAGATGTCTACCATGCATAGAAAGCAGATCCAGCAAGCAGAAATAGCCCCCTCATTCTCAAATCTGTATTTTGAACTGACTTTCAACCAGGTGTTTCCACTTTAATTTGATCCCAGGCATTCCTAGAGGTGATGTAAGATCCAGATCCACGAGGTAATAACGAAGTCAAGAGTTGAAAAATTATCAAGGCCTAATCTGGCAATTTAGTCCCTTGTAAATCATTGTGGTTAGTTATTGCAGGGCCATTCTTACCAACCAAGTTCTCTTGGGACTTAGCATTAACTTTGCCACCTGTTTGACTGTCAAAGAGATAAATTTCCTTGAAGGGAATCTTCCACTCATGACTTTATTTATGACTGGGGGGAAGAGGATGGATCAACTGGGAAACTTCAACTGCAAAGTTCTGCATGTGCTGAATGAGAAACTGATGCAATTCTTTTAATCTGTTTGATATTACACATCAGTTCCCAAAACTAAACATAGAGGATACATGTAGGATCAAGAAATTCCTCTGGCCTGTTTGCCAGACTGAAAGCTCTAATGAAATGTAGTCATTGATGCTTCTTCCTCTTTTATTTATTTATTTTTTTAAAACAATCAGGCTCAAAAGTCAAAAGATCACCTCGGAGCTATATTGTAACCTCAACTGCAGGCATTTCAGAGCACCTGTGCTCTCAGCGTCCCAATGGCTAATTCACAAAAGTGCATCAGTGAATTTGGAAAGCTCCTCCACTGGGAGAAAAAGTGGAGACAAACTACCAGTTGCTTCTGACAATATTCTCCTGAGTTTCTTCACTTTGAACTGATACAGCTAATAGCATCTGACTTGTAGAGAGTTTTTGGATGCAGACACCGACACAACTCAGAACTTTCAGCCTTGCCTCCCCTTGTTCAGTACCCTGGATCTGCATCCAAACCACACAACTTGCTCTGAAACAAATCTGTCCACATGGCAAGCGATGTTTTTACTGCTCACTGCGGTTTTGCATGTATTTGTAATAAGTGGTGCTATATAAAACCCAGCCAATTGATGCTGCCCCTCGCAAAAGGCAAGAAAACAGCTTCTACTGCCTCTCTGCCCCATCAACATTCTGACCAACACAAAGCAAGTGGTGTAAAGAAGTCTTTTAACCAAATTTGCATAAAGTACCTCATTTGCCAGGCTTTTTTCATGTACTTATTTTGTTACTCTGTACTCTTGGAGACTGCCGGCAATGTTGGAGGCAGCACTGCGCCTCCATCAGCACAAGGGCAGAAAACTCCGTGTTTCTGTTGGCCACTTCACCTGCCCACACAGCAGAACAGCCAGCAAAGTGCTCTTTGCCATCAGGTTTTTTTTGAAGATTCGTGAGAAGTTTTAAGTGTGGAGGGGACATCCTTTCTGATAAGGAGAAAAGGAGAAATCTTCATCGAGAAAAATAAACAAAGGAACAGTTTGGTGGGAAAGAATTGGCAGAGTGAAATGGGTTACATGGGTTGATAATGATAGGACAAGGGGGAATGGTTTTAAACTAAGACGGGAGATTTAGGTTAGACATTAAGAGGAAGTTTTTCACTCAGAGGGTGGTGAGGCACTGGAACAGGTTGCCCAAGGAGGTTGTGGATGCCCCATCCCTGGAGGCATTCAAGGCCAGGCTGGATGTGGCTCTGGGCAGCCTGGTCTGGTGGTTGGTGACCCTGCACATAGCAGGGGGGTTGAAACTAGATGATTTTCAACCCAGGCTATTCTATGATTCTATGATTCTATGATTCTATGATTCTATGATTCTATGAGTGCTGGAAGATGCCATGAGTGAAGTTGGGTATGTAAATCCATCCTGAGGAGCTGGAGAGAGTGAGAAAGATGATACAGAGCTAAGGGAGTATTTGGGATATGACTGGGACAAGTTTCTTCACAGGATATGGATCTTGCACACTCTTTATGGTCAGCTGTATAATGGGCAATGCCTGGACTGTTATCCTGTACACCTTGGTGGGACATGAGGGATAGGGAGGCAACCAGAGTCGAAGTCCTGAAGTACCTCTTTTGAGGGCACTAGGAATGTCCCTACATGGGTGGAAGCTGTTCTTAGGTGCTCTGGGAACACAGGATCCATCAGGTTGACAGTGAGGATGTATTCAAGATCCTTCCTAACACTTGCTGGTATTTCTGGAATGGATTGACAAGTTTTCAGGTTCAGGATCCCAACAGTCCATAGCCCAGAAGACCTTGGAGTGTTTAGAAACCATTCATTCAGTTAAATTCATTACATCACTTTTAATTATATTAATGTTACCCTTTTTTTGACCCAAACTTTAGTCAAGTATGTGGAGCTGCAGGTGTTGCATGGGAAACCAAAGATGGAGTCAGCTGTCTCTGTGAGGCAATCCTGTTTACTTGCAAAAAAATCAGAAACTATGCTTTCCCTGGAGGTCTCAGGCTGCAGGTGACAGTCATATTGCTCCCTGCTTCACGTCACTGTCAGTCAGTGCTCTGCTCAGGATACTGCCTCTCCTCAGGCTTCTCTCAGAATCACATTTCTGAACAAATATAACAATGCAGTGATTGCACAGGCAGCATAGGAAGGGGCATGACATCGCAGCTCCTTACTGGAGATCCTTGAGCATGCACTTTTAAAAATGACTAGTCACTGAGTTTAAAAGGAAAATAGAGAAAAAAGAAACAGAATTCAGCTGCTTTCCAGACAAGATTTGCAATGTTCTGCTGCAGAGCCATGGTCCTGCCTGCACTGCCTTGCTGGCCCAAGAGCCTTGCTCTTCTGGCTCAGCTTCAGCCCAGGAAGGCTCTGGGAAGCTGCATGTGGGAAAGGATTTTCCTTGCGCAGGAGGAAAGAACAGCTTTGCCTACTGCTTCTTCCTCCAGCTGAAATGGAAGAGGCTGTGGAATCTCCTCCTTGGAGATCTTCAGAGCTACATGGACAAGATTCTAAGCACCCTCCTCTGGATGTCTGTGCCTGAGAAGGTGTTGGGCCAGATAGACCCAGAGATGCCTTTCTCACCTCAGCCATTCTTTGATCCTGTGATTCTGTTAAGTGTTTGGGGCTTTTTTTCCTAGAAGTAACCACCCTTTGTCAGGGTCCCAGTTTTCTCTGCAGATGCCTCTTCTACCACTATTAGGTCCTTTAGGACATCGCCCCTTCCTCTGATCTATAGATACCAAAGGCTGCAGACAGAGACTAATAAATTGGCTTGCACCTCTGCAGAGCACTTGGCCTAAGTCCCTATGGCCTTTCTCTGTCTTCATTTTCAGAGTGGGGCTATTTGTACCTTTTACTGACTATAAACAAAGTGTGTGGAAGACCTGCTGCTACAAGGTGTACTTGTCTTTGTGCAAAATACACCAGCACTGTGTGTCAGAGTGTTCAGTGACAAACCACACTTTGACAGGAGAAGGCAGTGGCTATTGTGGGCCAGGAGCTTAGGAGGGGATGGAAAAACAGGGTTAGAGGTGTGAGAGGCTGTGATGTGATGAGTGCTCTGGAGGACTGGGCTGTCCAGGGTGACAGAGACTCAGGACAGGGAGGGTGGAGGGAGTGTTAAGGGCAAAGGCCAGGGTGAACTGGGATCAACCCTAAGTGAAAGCCATCTACGTATGTAAGTGTAAGACAAGGGAACAAGGTTGTACAAGCAATTTATTTTGGCTTTTCTTAACTGTTGAGTCCTTAAAGTTAATTATAATATTTTCCACTGTGTTCATAAGAACATAAAAAGCATATGCATGCCTAAGATAAATTAAAATTGAAAAAATACCCCAATACTTGCAAAATAGCACTACTCTAACAGAAAACTAATCAATTCTTTCCCAATCTCCCTTTGTAAGAGTTGCCTTTTGAAAAATAAGCAAGAAAGGCTGTAAAAGATAAAGCTGAAAAAAGAAGAGCCAGATCAATCAGGGCCACGTAAAAATTTGGGATTAAGTCCCACTGGTTATTTATAAAATATATCCCTATAGAGAGAAGAGTTTCTGTGCTCAAAGGTATGAATTAAGGCCATCTGAGACTGAACTCTGAATTTCCTGGCTCATGTCAATGTAAGTCATTATAAAAATGTATGTATAGGGGTGTGGGTACTTATAATTTTTGCCTTTCAGCTATCTGTGACACACTTCTGTGCTGTTAGCATAGGAAATGTAACAAAGCGTTTGGAAGAACAAAGCTTGGAGAAGTAAGTCTTCGACTGTAATTTGAATATACACTCTTAATTATAAGAGAAGAGCCAAATCAACCATTGATTTTGCAAATGTGTGAGTCCAAGATTATCTACTGGCAACTGGACATGTGCATGTGTACACACACACACTGTTGCTTGCATCCAGCTTTACAAGAAATGTCGAAAAATATTCCAGTCTGCTTTGCAGAATTACAGTAAAATGAATGTGACACCCTTTGCTATTATGTTTGCTGCCAGTGATTCAGGCGGGGGTGGCAAAGGAAGGGGAAAGCTTTTGGCAGAACAGCTCAAGGTCCCCCTACACTTGAACTTTGAATAAGCAGTGACTGTATCTTCAGGAGAACTGTGGGTGTTGGAGCAGGACAGTGAGATAGGCTGAGAATAAAAATACCTCAGCAGGGGTTTTCCTTTTACTTTATGGAAAATGATGCAAAACTATTCATGAGTTCCTTGTAATGGCAGCGTAAAGGGACATGTGATATTTTTATTATAATTATTAATGCAGACCACAGATTTGTGTGGTCATCAATCTTAGTCACGGTTATCTCAAAATGACCAAGCAGCTTTTCTGCCTTTGGCCACACTGCTCACCCAGCACCCTGGCAGCCTCTTTTCCTCAGCAGGTTTGAGAGATGAGTTTGCAGGAGAGGATGTTTTAAGAACAAAGAGCATTTCCTTGTGACTAATCTCTTTCTGACTTTTTTTTTTTTTTTTTTGGATGACATGAAGTTTTCTAGTGCCAAAAGCATGGCTGATACTGCAGCTAGCAGTTGCTCCAGGGACTTGCCCATTCATCTTTGACCTGGAGGAACAATTCAAGAAATGAGTGGTTTGTAGCCTTTCCCATCATCCTCACAAGTGCGGGACTACTGGAAAGTTAAGGTTAAAGGGCTGTATGACCCTAGCATAATTCCATTAGCTCAGCCTTTGCAGCATCTGCAGGATCAGGAGACACCAGCCCAGCTTCTTGCTGTGGGTAGAGCCTTGTGCAGCATCACTCTGTACCTACAGCAGGGGTTAGGTACCAGCTGATCCTTAAAGGCATTTCTCCCAATCAAGGGGCTATGAGCAGTTGAACAAAGGTCTATGTTAGCACTGTTCTCACCTCCACCCACATCTAAGGTGCAGAAAACGGTGGAAACCACATTATTGCAGTCCCTCAAATGTTGAAAATGAGGAGCCACCATGTGAAAAAAGCATTCACATCCAAAGGCATCTGATACTGTCACCTCAAAAATCAGAGACGTATGCTCTTGCCTACTGAACACCTACCTACACATACAGAAACACACACCATTTACACAACCAGAGCCTGATGGGCCCTCTCACTTCCTTCCTGAACTTAACTAAAAATAACTTATTTAACATGTAGATTTTGATAAAGCTGTGGGCAGTTCCTGTATATGTATTATATTTAAAACCCATGTTAAACCATTGCAATCTTTCCTCTTACTTCAGTGCCGTTGGATCAGACCTGCAAAAAATATCTAAGAGCTTTCAGGCTGATAGTAATTAAATTCTGTCCCTGAAAATATCACTAAATCTGATCAAATTCTTCTCATATTTCCTTACTGAGCAGCTCTACTCTTACGAGTTGAGAGTTATGTACTGTGCCTCATGGCAGACTTTTAAATAACATACCAGAACTGTGTTTGCCACTTGCTAGCTCTAGTAAATTTGATATTTACACTGTCATCAGCTAAAGTGCGTTGGGCTCCTGTTGTGTGACTTTGGGGATTTGCTGGGTTTTCTATAAAACACAGTCCAGCTGCAAGAGTGAAGGCAGTTCAGTTTAATAAGCTAATAAATACTTTTAATGACCCTCATTATGTCTCACAGTGATATCTGGTATTAAACTGCAAGTGTTAGTCCAAGCAGAATGTAAAATAGAAAGCCCCCTGCCGAAATTGTGCAGTCTGTTTATGCGTGTATATGTACATAAACACACATACGCATATGCATATAAACCCACTGGAAGTTTCCTACAGAAGAATGTTACAGCATTTATTTTTCATTAATTACTGAGCAATTTCAGCTGTCTTTACAGCTCAGAAGAAGGAAATAATTTTAAGTTGCAAAAGATTTGGGTAGATAGGAATGGTGAGATCGATTTGCCCAAATGTAAATAGCTGCTGGCTGGCTAACAGACATACCATACCCATGGCTGTGCCACAGTGCCCAGTTTCCCATGGGCTCTTTGTCCTTTTCACTGAATTGCCTACATCTTCCACAGATATGAATTGCAGTAAAGCTGGTCACCAAGTTGATGCAAGAGCTCCTCTGAGAGCAGTTGAGAAAACACATCAGTTACCTTCATTAACACAACTTGGAGATAACATAGGCAGTGGGAGCACCCTGCGCCCTGTGGAGCTGCTGGCTTTCTGGGCACTCTCCTAACAGGACATCATTCATAGTTCCCAGCGACAACGTCCCCCAGGTGATCCTGCAGAGGGTGTGAGACTGTTCTTTGATGAGACGCACAGAGGCCACACTGAGGAGGTCAGCATATCAGTTTGCTTAGCCAAATATGTATTTGTAGCACAGAAAGACAAACAGAAGCCATGGGGTTGGTGAAAGCAGAAGCTTGCATATGCCTGCACATCCTACAGTGAAGCTGCAGCACATAGCTCAGAGTGGACACTGTTATCCCAACAGATATCTCCACAACTTAGACCACCTCAGGCTCTGTGGGCTCACACATTGTGTTAGGACATGGAGGTCTGACGTTTCTGAGAACATAGGAAGCTTTTAAAGATCTCCTTCCTAGTGAGGTTTATAATTTTGGATGGACAAAATGAAAGGGAGATGCGGTACGGGAAACAAATTTGAAGTAACTAATTCAGAAAGGTCCTATTCTGCATTTAAAAATAAATCTAATTAATGCTACGGTATGCAGCTTCTGAATCAAAACATGTCAATCATTAGTTCATCTGGACCAAATGTCAGCTTGCGCTCTAGGCACAGACATATCTTTTTTGTGCACAATACAGATAAATTCATGAATTGACTAGAATGAATTTGAGCTCTACAGTAAGCATGGGAGAGGGGCTTGAGTGGTTTCTATTGTCACCAGAAAAGCAAGATTATCCTAGAATTCCAAATATGTCCAATCTTTATTTTTAGTTAATATGTTAATCCGCTTAGCAAAATCTCCCTCTTGCAATATCCCTCTGCTTTCCTGCATGTGGGATAGAAAATGATCTTGATTATGAAAGAATTCTCTCAAGATTTGCTGTTGGTCATTTTATACAGGAACTTTTCTACACCAGTCAGGCACTGTACAACCACTGTGACTTTCCAAGCCAAGCATGTTTCTACCACCTTTATACGGTAGGCATATCAGCATCGTGTATGCATCCACATGCTGTCTCTATTCGGGGCTCTTCTCAGAGGTTTCAGAGCTGCTGGTGTCTGCTCTGTGTCCAAGTTCAGTCCACATCCTCAGTCTCTCCTGTTCGTAGGCACCCCAGATAACTTGCTGGCCACAACTAAGGTCTGTGTTTGGATGCACATAGAGACAACTCTAGGTAGTTCAGCTACCATGAAGGTGAGTGCTCACGTCATACATACTGTGAAGTTCCCTGATACTGGCAAGCATGACAAGCCACATCTTTTCTTCAAACAGCTACTCTTATCAGGAAGAAATTGAGGGATGATAACAATCTTGCAGCTGGTCAGGGAGATGTGGGACAGACCATAGAGCTCTGGACCATAGTGTTTCTGAGACAAGAAGCATGGTGGGCCTGGTCACCCAGGCCGGAAGGGTTGCCCTCATTGGAGTTCAATAACACTGTTAGTCACCATGAAAATATTGGAAAATATAAACTATGGGTGAACTTCTCACAGGCTATAAAGTTAAGCTGACTCCCA
The DNA here is from genome assembly GCF_951394365.1 of Tetrao urogallus. Classification (NCBI taxonomy): domain Eukaryota; kingdom Metazoa; phylum Chordata; class Aves; order Galliformes; family Phasianidae; genus Tetrao; species Tetrao urogallus. The sequence continues at coordinate 30,686,878 of NC_136815.1, read as the reverse complement.
GAACATCCCCTCGGAACTAGAGATGGGAACAGTATGCAACCGCAGACTCTGAAGTCAGTGACCCACATTTAGTGACATGGCCTAAGCTCTTGTGCTCCAAATCAGGGGTTACAATTAACTATCTCTATCCAATGTCTTTGTGTTTTCCCTCATCTCACAACAGAATTCTGTGTGGCCAAGTGCTGTGACTCATCTTAGGAGATCTGATACTATTTTTCCTAGAAATCCCTGTAGCAGAAAAATGCTGTGAGGAGTACAAGTCTTGAAGGATAAGAACCTCAGAAGGCCATAGAGAAATAGAACCTGATTAAGATATGTATAATCAAAGAATATTAGGCTGTTATAATCACAAAATAAGAGAGTTAGGCAAAGTAACTATGATAACAAAAGAGAATAAATGGAACGCTTACCCTTACGCTGGGCTCACCCACAAAACACCAGTAGAGATGATCTCCAGAAGAGATCCTTCCCCCGGTAGCCAGCTCTTAAATAGGTCTAGGAGCACAGCTGAATTGCCTTCACCTGTGCTCCTCTGGCTGACTCATGGCTCGCCTCAGGTGATTAATCAGAGGTTCAGGCTGTGACTCAGCAGTTCCCATACAAGATAATTGCTTAAATCTCATGTATTTTTTTTTTTCGAAGAACATTTTCGTGAGCTCTGTAGTAGCAGTAGGCACAATGGCTTTATAAATACATAGACATGTAAATATCCATGTCTTTTCTGTAGGTGGACATGGTATGTACAATGTATTTGTTTTATTTCTAAATAGCACGTCTATGCCATTAGAAGATGATGATGGCATTGATAGGGATGATGGTGAGATGCTCTGACTGCTATTTGGCAGAATTCTGGGTGGCTGGTTACCCACTGAGAAGATTCTGAACAAACATTGGAAACAAAGGGTACCAAGGAGCAATAACTTCCGTGTTAGATTTTTCTTTTCATCTCACCAAGTAACATCTCAAATCTTTGCAGCCTGCGTAGTGGCACTGAAAATTTACAGTCACTACAGAGAGTTGTGCTGGTCTGTGTGTAAACATGTCCCCAGTGTTACTATCCATATGATACTATTTTGATTCATGCCATACCATTGTTGGTGTTCTCCTCGAACACTCCACCTGCTGCAGTACAACTCTGCTCCTGCTACTATTTGGATTTGTTGCTTTTCTTTTCTTTTTTTTTTTTTTTTTTTTTTAAGAGGGTTTTTCCTTACAGTTGGGCAAGGTATGGGATGCAAGATAGGAATGGGCGTGGAAGGGAACTGAGGTGTGACCTGGTGATGATAGCAGCAGCAGACCAGCCTGTCTTCAGTTTTGCATATTTCTTATGTTTCAGATGATTTGATGATTTCCCAAACCAGCATAGCACTGCCACTAGTAACAGCAGAAACCATAATGGCCTTCAATTCAAGTTTGGCCCCAGGAACCTTATGCTGGCAACAGCTAATATCTCACCATCTCTGTTGAGCAAGGCAGGATCAATACAGAGAAATTCCTTCATGTGCTGCAAGAAGTACAGCTGCATTTTCCAGAGTTGAAATATCTCCCAGTGAGTCTGGGGGGGATGCTACATAGAAAAGGCTACACTTAAAGGAGAGGACTATGGTTAAGGAGAGCTAAAAGTTGCTGTACCCCACAATAGCATGGCAAAGCTGCTGTGCCTGTTATAGCCCGAGGAAGAATCAAATGCAAGTTGGTGAATTCATGCAGGCTGGCATGACCTGGCAGTGCTCCTTAGGAGGAAAGTTGGGAAGGAACCTGCTTCTTTGTCCATGGAAACGTTGAGGGCCTTCTACAGAACAAGCAGCAAAGAGCTGTGGCACTGAAGGACATGGTTAGTGGGCATGGTAGTGATGGATTGATGGTTGGATTAGATGGTCTTAGAAGCATTTTGCAACCTTAATTCTGTGATTCTATGATTCAATTCCTCTATGATTCTACCAACTGTTTGACAAGTTCATGGCAAAGAATAGTGCCTTTTTTAAGAGAAAATTCAGGCTGTGATGATGACCGTCTAGAAGGGTGACTTTCTAAGCTCTCACAGTTCCTCCAATCTTTAGTGATAGCTGCTTATCTGCTTTGAGAAAAATAAAACTATTCTTTCAGTGGAGTTTCCTTGTGTTTTGAAACCAAGAGGTGCTTTTCTGAATACTTTGCAAGACAGAAAACCTGAGCCTGTCAAGGCAACTGGCCAGGCAGGCTGCAGAAAATCTGGAGGCAAGGAATGAGCATCCATGAAACAGTCAGAACCAGTACACTCTCATTTAACATTTCAATTTCAGGATATCTACATTTCCAGCAGAAAGAAAAAGCATTTATCTAGAAAGCACTTAACTAGCTCTGGTGGCAGGGATGATGCTATTCTGCAGTCCTCAGCTGTAGCTTGAGGAAGGCAGGAAAATCTTTCTCTTGTTCTCTGATAGGAGATCTATAAATCATCAGAAAGGGAGGACATGTGGTTCCTCACAGAGGAACTAGATACTGCTTCCAGACTTGCCACACATTTGCCCTGGACGATCTAATCTTTAAAATTATGTGTCTGGTATTTATGGTGACTAAGAACAAAAGAATAAATGACCTTTTCATTACGACTGCTCACAATCTGTTTCCCAGTTTTTATTCATCTTGATAACCTCAGTCATTCCCTGCTCCTGAATGAAAAAGAGTTGGATGAGTCCTGTCTAAACCACACTCCTGCCTTTCCAAGAGTGGTCTGCACCTGACTGTTACAACAACAAGAAGGTACAGACTTGGGATACAATAAGGGCTGGAAGCCCATGCTTTCACATGAAATTGTAGAGAGGTATTCCTTTGAAAAAGCATACTGAGACTTTGTGGGACACAGAGCAGATTCAGCACAGGCAACTCTGAATGACAAGCCCCAGTGTGGCATAAGCAGTGAAGTTTTCCTGCTCAGTGAAACCCAGATTATTTGATAGAAGCATCTCCAGAAAGAAGAATGAGCTTTGTGTCAGACAAAAAAAATCAAGGTATATGATATAGCTTTATTTGGCCTGCCTCTCCGGTGCTCTTACCCTACCTTAATTCTTCCTTATATGCTTTCTGTCTTCGACTGGTAAACCAAAAGTGTTGAGGGAGGAGAAGGCTAACCGAATATTCATTTCCTGAAAGGGTTTCCTGTATGGTGTAAGAATGAGAGTGGGAGAAGCAAGCAGCTCCTCAAACATTAACTGTATCAGGATGCTTGAGATTGTGTGAGGCAAACAGTACTCAGGGGCTTGAAGGAAAACTCTTTTCATTAGTGTGTTTAATCAGTAGGGGATTTTTTTCTTAAAGTTTTGCTTTTCCCCAGCTCTACTAGGAGTCTGAAGGTTAAGAAGGGGCCCACCTAGCTAAAAGGAAATGTCCCCTCCATTCAGGTTTATTACTGAAAGTGGACAGATGTCATTTGTTTGTGACTAGAAAAGGGAAGTTATATTACAGAACGTGACATTTCAAACCCCATGGTAAAAACAAAAATGAAAATGGAAAAGCATTCAGCTGCACTCATTTACATTTGTGATTCACAACCTGGGACCCCTTGACATGGCGATGAGAGTGGAATTTTATCACATTTAGGTATACTCTATGTGTTATATGTCCTGAACATTTAATTGGGTGTTCAGAAAAATCCAAAGCCAGCTGGGATTGTGGGTGGTGGAGTGCTAGTGGAGGAAATGCACTATGTGAACTGGTTGAAAGTAATCTCACGTTAACGTTCTTTTTCCTTCCTGGTCCCAGATGGAATGCCCTCTCATACTTGCATGCAGAACTGTGAATTTGTGCCTTGTATAGGATTTGAGATCTGCTAAGAAAAGCAAGATGAAGATCTTTAGCAAAGAATGGATTATTCTGATTCTTGATTCTGAGCAATAATTGCAGTGGGGGAGGGAGAAACACCATAGCCTCTAAGTATCTTACTGATTTTAATAAAGAAGAGGCACCACGCAACACCTCCAGCAGCATTCATGGGTTCTTATTAGAACTGGGAAACTTCTGCCACAGTTGAAGTACAAGACAACATGTACCACCCTGCAGTGTTTATACCAGCAAGGCTTTGCCATGTTCACTGGAAAATATTTAAGCCATTTCTTTTTTTCAAGGCATGTGAAAGATACAAATTCACCTATGGACTCACAGGTAACAGCAGAAATTACTTCGGCAACATGACTTCACATTCAGATTCCCTAGACACAACTACCTTGTATGAACCTTCCTGGTGAATGAATGTCCTGGAATAAAAGATGCATTAATTTACAGGTATTATTCACTCTACCTTCTCCATAAGTCTGCCAACACCCAGTGACAATTTCTATGACATGAATAGCCAAAGGGTATGAAAGGAGGCAAGACCAGTGATTCCTGTCCCATAGGCTTCCAAACAAGAGCTGAATCTCACAACTTCCAGCCATATCACCAAGAGCTGGATGTGCCTGAAAAAAAAAAACAAACAAAAATCTCACATTCTCTGCAAATTCCTTCTCACATATGGTCACTTTCTGTGCATATGCATGAGGCCAAGCATTGCTATCACAAATGTTCATAGAAGTATTGTCCAGAAATACCTTTTTTACTAGTCAGGAGTTATTGCTCTTGAGTAATTAAATCTTAAATCTAGGACTTCTTAGACTGGAAAAGGGGCATTCAAGTTACTTTGAATTATATAATAAAATAATAAAACAAGATCTGCTCCAGATATGCTGCCAATTCCAGTGTTGGTAAATTAAATAGTACCAAAGAGTGTTTCCAAGAATGTTTTGGCAGCAGGCTGGCCAACCTGGTGAGACGACTTTAAACTGAAGGACTTGGCAGTGGGTTTCAAAATGGCAAAGCTTACACCCTTGCAACCAACTGGGGAATAAGCCAGACCAACCATAACAGTGACAGAAGTTCCTTAACTGCGTCCCATGACATGAGCCAAAGGACAGTGATAACAAAGGTGTGAATAGCTGTGGGGGATCCCCCTGCAACCCTCTAGGGAAACCCGGTTCCCTTTTCTCCTCCAAAATGCTTGTATACCAATGCATTCATCATGAGGAACAAACAGGAAGAACTAGAGTTCTGTATGCAACCACCACAGGGCCACAATCTCACTGTGATCATAGAGCCATGGGGGGACAGCTTGTATGACTGGAATGCTGCCATGGGTGGATATGTACTTTTTAGGAAAGGCAGGCCAGGAGAACAAGGTGTTGAAGTTGCTCTTTATGTCACAGAACAATTGGAATGTATTGAGCTCTGCATAAGGATGAATGACGAACAAGTGAAGAGATTGTGCCTCCAGTCTTGTTCAACATCTTCATCAGTGACCTGGATGAAGGGACAGAATGCACCCTCAGCAAGTTTGCTGATTACATGAAACTGGGAGGAGTGGCTGACTCATCAGAAGGCTGTGCTGCCATGCAATAGAACCTGGATAGACTGGAGAGTTGGGCAGAGAGGAATCTGATGAGGTTCAACAAGGGCAAGTGATGAGTCCTACACCTGGGGAGGAATAATTGCACACATCAGTACAGGTTAGGGGCTGGCCGCTAGAAAGGAGCTCTGCAGAGAAGGACCTGAGTGTCCTAGTGGACAACAGGTTGGCCATGAGCCAGCAGTGTGCCCTTGAGGCCAAGAAGGCTGATGGTATCCTGGGGTGCATTAAAAAGAGCGTGGCCAGCAAGTTGAGAGAGATGCTCTTCCCCCTCTACTCTGCCTTCTTCTAGTGAAATTATTTTTCAGAATTCCTTTCCTGCTTTATTAGTCATACCTCTAGCTTCTGTTGGAAGACTATTGGATACGTATCAGAAAACTATTGGAGGCAAACTCCAAGCCTTCTAGGGAAAAAAGCTGTGGGGGGGGGGGGACAAACAGCTCACCCAATAGAGAAAGCAGCCTGCCTGGGATGGGCAGAAGTTGCTCCAATCTTGAGAGTTCCCAGGTGTGCTTCCTTAGGTGCCACTGCAGAGAAGCTACCAAATGTGTGCCAGCTCATGTGGAGGCAGAAGATTTCAGCTGTTCAGAATGTATTGGCTCAATCCTTTGAAGAAGTTTGACTATGCTAGTGACACGTGTGCCACAGGATAGGGCTCCTCCTGCTGTGAGGTAATACTCCATAAAGGGAAGATATTGGAGAAGAAAGGAAAAAGCTCATAAGTTCACATAAGGGATAACTTTCTGGTCATACTGTCATCAAGAAACATCATCTTATCAGGATTCCAGTGAAACCTTCTTGGGTAATAAGAAGGGCTGATAAGCTGTTGGTAATGGGTAGTGAGTCAGAATTCACAAATTAACTAACTCTTTCCTTTGAGGAAGAAGGACTTATTTTCAAGGAGATCTGAAAAATAGCAATGAAAGGCTGGGTGCTACCTCAGTATCAGAGTGAACAAAGCCACCTAGCAACAAGGAGCGCTCCTTACCATATCCATGGGTGATTGTCTAGAAACAGCAACATCACTGAATTCAAAGACCTATACAGACTCACTACCTGCATACCATTTGCAAAAATTAGAGGTGTACAGACAGTGTGGATGTAAAATAAACTGTTTTTCTCTAGAATAAAAGTAGGATGGGATCCCTTGAAGCCTCTGGAGCAGCACAACACCTGTTAGTTACACTGCATCCTGTTACTGCGTCTGTGAGATACAACTATTGGCTCTGTCTCATGTGTGTCAGCATTATCCATTCCAGCTGGTTAAAATATTCTGGATTGCTTCATAGATCTGGTACAGATAGGCTGTCTCTGAGTCACTGAACTGACAGGTCACAGTAAAAATATGTTTTTGCTCTGTGCTATCTCTTTCTTCACTAGTAATATCCTAATTGCCTTGGAATTTGACATACACGGGTTATGAGTGATTTTGTACATTTTAATCTGATCAATTGCTCACAGTAATTTATCACTTTCCTGAAGTGAAGAAATGAAGGTATTTCAAAATGGAAGTCCAATACTTAAGATTTCCATTTAAGCTGCACAAAGTATGAGAACTAATCACTTGCTTTAAATGTATAAATACAAATCGTGGACCTGGTCCAAGTCAGAGCTTTAGCAAGTTTGGGTGTTTCCAGAGATGTTGGAAGATGTTTTTCTTTTTCCATGCAGCCTATGGTCAGACTGTCCTAACTGTATGTAATACAAACCCCTGTTACATATATGAGGATAAAATTTTGATTGCCTTGTTTGATTTCATTTACAATGTCAGCAGCAAACAAATGGCCATCATAGGACTTAGGGAGCACTATACAGTGCCAATCTGCAGGACTGGCTCTGACTGTGGCGCAGATCTCAACCTCTTCACTTCCCAGGCATGATTTGTGCCTGGATGAAGCCAGTCTTCGATACACTGTGTGGAGAAGTTACCAGTCTTACCTGTCCAGGATAAAACTGAAAGGTAGTGAGAATGAGAATAACCCATTCAATTTGAAAAGATCTCAAATATACATATCACTGATATATTGCTATATTGAGTAGGTCTTTCCAGCGTAAATTAGCAGTGGACCAATTTATATGTGCTCACTGGATTTGGGCTTACAGACCAAGGTCAGTGAGAGAATTCCAAGAACATTCCTAGAGGAGCAGTATTTGCCCTGGAGCTGGACTCTGTCCATACAGAAATACACCAGATGAAGAAGCAGCTGCTACAGAAAGGAGGCAGAAAGCTGGCTGCCATGAACCCTGTACATACTGCTCTGCATCTAATATCCACTAGGAAAGGGAGATTCTGATCCAGCTCATGGATTTACTAAGAAGCTAGGACAGATGATGAGTTTAGGCTGTAAAATAATGGAGGCTGACAAAACATGGGTGAAACATTGGAAAAACATCAGTGATACAAAAGAATGCTGTTAATATAAGGCCAGATGGGGCAGAAAGGGCATCATCAGTGTCATCAAGCTCACGACAAGAAAGGAGATCAACCTGAAGGTATAGAGACCCAAATTAAAAATCAAGTCTACCAGAGGGCAGAACTTGACAGAAACTGAATGACAGAAGAAAGGCATATAGTTATACTGATCCAAGGCAAAGACAATTACTCCAAGCACATTAAGATCATGGAATGGAGGGTCTCTTCCTGGAGCAACTGGTAGATCACAGAGAATGATGAAGGAACATGGGATCATCCACACTGTGGTTTTGAAAACGGGACAAAGGAAACATCTGAGTCAGTACAGCTAGTGCCTGACTGTGTAAAAGGGCTGTGGGAGGAGAGCATCAGATGGCTCAGAAGGACTCCTCAGGACTCCACACTTAGCAAGATGCATTGTGCCTGGCTCCCATCTTGACACCAAGGTGTCAGCCCAGCTTGGAGACCTCTTGAGCCGACATATGGGCATCTTTCTGCTGCTGTTGTGCTGTTGTCCCCTTCAGTCTGGGGAAGCAGTACAGTGACACTGCCTAGCTCTGAAGGCAGCCATCTCAGGCTCAGCATGCTGTTTTGGTTCAGGGTACAAAAATGGCTAACCCATTTTCAGGCCCAGGATGACTGCAGCAACCACAGTGACCTCCCAACATCATTAATTTGCAGTCATCCACCAAAGAAGGAGAAGACCTCTTTAAAGTGGATCTTAATTAGAGCTTGATAACTATTGGTAATGGCAGCTGAATTTATGCCCTAAAAAGTGATTACATGGGACTTAATCTGGTTATTGTTTGAAGACCATGACCAACATGCCAGTTGTAAAGCCAGTCGGGTTTTAGAGGTGTCACATTCATATTTAATTTCCTGAACAGCACAAAGCTGTTAGGATCAACATAGTGAAACATCAGCCTTGAATACATATATAACAGAAGAAAGTGGTGGTGTGTATGCAGTAAAGATGTGTTCTAATGAATGTAAATGTGCCTCACATATCTGCTAATCACCACTGTGATACAGAGGTGCTAGTTGCCAGAAGTGGAGGTTAAGGCTTGTCATGTTCTCTCCCTGCAATGTAATACAAGCTGCCTTGCTAGGTGGTGGATTAGTTTTGAAGACTTCCGTTATTGCTAAGTCAAGATGTAGAGCTCCATGAGTGCTCATTTTCTTTAGCACATCTATTAAGTTACGTATCTGGGATGGTCGTCTTTGCAAATAGGGAATTACTGCTGGTATATGAGCTTATTGTCATAGCTTGTCATCATCTGCACAGCAGTCAGAACTGTCTGTGTACAAAAAGGTGTAAGACGATTTGCTTAGATGATTTCTAAATAAATATTGAAATGAGACAAAGCCTGGAGAAAACAAGTTGTGATGGCAAATTTTTCACAATTACTTGGACAAGCTATAATGGAAAATGTGTTCCTCTTCAGCTCAGAAAACTGAGGGGGAATTCAGAGTTCAGTTTGCTTTCTGCTCTGTGGGGATGGTGCTCCCAATTCCCTGAAGTACTTCGGAAATCCCTACCTCTTCTATTCATGGTCTGTAATGTCATGTTCGTACGTGGATTTTCAACAATTTTTGATAAGGTCTTTCTTGCATGTGGACTAACAGGGGATTTGAGCATGGTGCTGAGCATGTGCTACTCAGGCTGCTTAAATCAAGGCAAGACGCTATTAAATTCTGACACTATCAAGCGACACGTTGAATTTTCTTCAGTGGTCTTGAATCTCTGCGATTACATCTTTAACACATCAATAACTTAGCCTCTGGTTAGCAAGGATTGCTGAAGCATGACTAATCAGCAGATGAAAGTGTCTTTGTGGGGATTAGCTTTAATGAAAAGAAAAGGGATAGTTATTTTGGTAGTTTGAAATCTTCCATAAATCAAAGCGAATACTGACAAAGCAGGTTCATATGCTAAGAATGAAGCTATTGTGGATAAAATTAAGGGAACAGCTACTTTTATATAAATCGCAGACCAGGACAGCATTTGTAAGGGAGTTCATGGGAACAAGATCATTTAACTTCTTCAGGTGTAAATAAGCGATATTTAGCTAATGTTACGGCATCTCTAGAGAAAAACAGATGGATGAGAGTCCTTGTTAGGGAGTTTCTTTTTTTCATTTTTTTTTCTTGTTTTGCATGCAAAGAATACCCAGCTAGTTTGTCTTGGCCACTTTGTTCTGCACAGGCACAAACAGCCAGCATATAACTTGTTTTTTACCACTGCCAGAGAGAAGGTCATGACCAGAGAAACTTAAGTCTGGATCGCTGATAGTGGCTGTTTCTGGCTGGTGTAAATTAGAAAGTTTCTTGGTCTTCTATAATGTGGTTTAGAGAAGCTCACGGGGGCCAAGAGGACAGCAGCAAACAGAAAGAAATGCAAACTCTACACCTTCTGGGGGGTATTCACGCTCAGCTCCTGAACTTTAGACCTCCTATATACTCCTGTGTGGTTAATGTGATGTATAAATAATCACCCCTTGAGCTCCTCCGGGCAGTGACTCAGAGCACCCATGCTGAAAGCTTAGCCCTCTCTGATGACCATATGGGAGGCCTGAAGTTAGATTGTACACATCCATGCACCTAACAACCACCTTCCCTTTATGTTCTCCATTTGGTTTGTGCTATACCTTCACGATGGCTTTATCATAACTTTTAAATTTAATCCTTGCAGATGTGAGAATGAACTCCAAACTCAGGTTTATAATATTGGGGTGGGTCTCTGCCTCTGGTTTAACTGAATATCCTCTCAAACAACTTGAGGCAAATGGAAAAGCCACTCAGATCCAGGTTTCCTTTTTTTCAACTACTTTTTCCTCAGGTACTGCTGTCATATGTTCATTCTGAGAAACCTGTTTAGATGTTTTATCTGCACGGTGCAGGAGCCACTGCTGAATGGTTGATTGGAAATCACAAATGCTTGCTCATCACTCTAAAGATATGTGGCATTAAGAGTAAGGCTGTATATACAAATATTAGTTTATTGTGGTGCTCAGCTACTGTATTGGAGGTCTTTTCACACTCTGTAAGTTTTCAGGTGTGGGTGTTTGTCTTTCTTATCTGCTTTCGTTTTCCTGTGCTCTCACAGCACAAAGTTCCATGGGATACCTCAGTAACTCTGTGATTCTCAATAACCTGTGAAACTCAATAACCTCAATACGTCTGTGATTTTGTAATTCTGTGATCTGTGATAATAAGTGACAAAGCTCTGCTGAAGAGTTTGTAAATAAGGATCTTACTCTTAGGCCATAAGCTTTTTATAATGCAGTTTTCTCACTTTTTAAAGACTATTTCCAGGTAACTAAGGGTAATGATTAAATACCCAATATGGATCTCTTCCTCCTTCAGTTTTTCCTTCTTTCTATACAAATATGCTTCCTATTCAATGTCAGTGTACATGTCTGTGTCTGTGTTTTAAAACCATAATTTCATTATTACAAGTTTTCTAGGGAAACTGAAGCAAATGCTTGTGTGGTTACATTATTCCGTTATGACAAGAATAGGATTAAAAAGTCATTATTGGGAAGAATTTATCATACAGCCTGGCATAATTACTCTTCCATTACATAGTTTTGAGGTTCATTATGAAAAAATAAAAACCTCAAACCAACAAAAATCTGTAATTCGTGATGTTTACACGATTCATAATTTACAGTGCGAAGGGAGAGGAACGTTATGTGAAAAAATGCTATGCACATTTTTGTGTGGCATTCTACTGATACATGAATCTCGCTTGTCTTTGGTTAACTCAGGGGAAATAATCCCAGTAATGTATGTAAGGCAGTCATGCCCACATGTCTGATGTTTTTTATATCCAGATTTCAGTGGAAAGAGAGATACTTTTGAAACAGATGGCAAACAAGCCCCTTTCCCCCCAACTACTTATAAAATTTAATAACACAGCTAATTATAGGACTGTATATGTTAATCCATTCATATGCTTGCTCCATATATTAATGTCACCAGTTGAAGAGATCTATGGAATTGCTGGGCAATGTCAGTTTAATTACATCCAGACAATATTCCCTGTATACTCTGTAGTATGCTTTTGAGACCAAATCTCTTAGAATTTCTGTTGGCAATTCAGTACAAAACTAATGTAAAATTCTGTAGCTGCAGACTGGCAGAGGTGTTACAGAAAGCTGAAATACATCCAGAGGCCACATCTGCATGGTCTAAGGTGATGCTCCACGTCACAGTTATTCCCAAGACTCAGCAAGTGTGTGAGGATGATCATTCTCTGTTAAATTTCCTCTAGGCCTGGCTGTGTGAAAGGGCCATGATTCTTCACCTTCTTCCCTCTGAGCTATTGTATCTCTTTTAGTCTTTCTGTACTCCTCAGTCTACTACAAAAGATCAAGTCATAGCTGATGAAAATACTAGACTGGATCTGCATTGATTCACAAATGTCAAGCCCGTACGTACTTCTGAGAGATGCTGGTTGATGTCAGCAAGGACAAGAAGATGACACATGAACCTGTGAAGCATCAGCTCTCCCTTTGGCTGTAAGGAAGAGAGAACATGAGTGTTTCTTGGTCATGTGTTTGGTGTTATTTTGTATGCATTACAACTAAGGAATGTGTGACGCCATTGACGCGGGAGGTCATAAGCAACTTTGAAAATGTGCCTGTATGATGGGAGGGGCACGCTAATTAACTGTGAGGACAATGGCTTATTTCGCTGTGACTGACACTCTGGTGTACCTTGTGCCAAGAAAAGCTTCACCTCAAGTGTCAGATGCACTGGGTAAATACACACAGGGTTCTTACATCAAAAGCTGTACGGTAAGGAAAATGAAATCAGAACCACACCACCTCTTGGTTAGTTTTGTGTTCGTCACACATAAAAGATTTGTCAGACAGGAAGGTCTGGCTGTTTACATCCCCGCTTCTTTTTATGTCAAATTCAAAGCATATTACTAATAAAGTATAGAAATTCAGGTTAAAAAGTATCAAATGTGTAAGAGAAAGCAGGAATACTGTCTGAAATGTGTTAAACACCAAAAAGAGAAGAGAAAATTCAGAGTATCCAAGTCCCATAATCTGTGGATCTGTCTTCATGTATCTGTTTGCTTTAAGTGCTCTTTGTGAGCATTTCAGAATTATTTAAAAACTTTAAAAAATGTATGGAAACAAATTTAGTCACGTATCATGGACTATTTCAGGAGAAAGAGAAGTCCCACAGACCACAGAGGGATTAAGTTGTGGGGATTCAGAAAAGTGAGGGCTGGGGAAGGCTGTCTCCGTGCAAGTGCCATCCTTACCCTCGAAGTCTAGATGTCTCTCGGCTCATTTAACCATTTTGGCATCTGTTCAGTTTCCATAAAATGCTGAAAACTTAAAGTATTCATGCTGTAGAATGTGGATGGAAGATCATCTTCCTGTTTGAATTTCCCTGCTAATTTTTATCATTTTGATACTTTTGTGACTATAATTATTTTCTCACACACTTTAACCCTTGGAGCTGTGAGAAAAAGCAAAACTGCAATTAGGTTGTGTGCTCCCACATTACCCCAAAAGACAGAACTTTTCTCCAGCCACTTCATCCATTCCTACAGCACTTGGCAGGGTGGAGGTTCTCCCACTTGACCAGGAGTGAAAAGATGCTGGAGTCTTCTGCACACACCATTTCTACTGCTGCCTTGTTACTGCAAAGCCACACTTCTGTGCAGAAGTCTTCATGTGACAAGTCTCCCAGGACACTTTTCCATTGACACCAGGCCTCTTTACTACCTCTGCCTTCCTCTGGGACCTTGACCCAGTTCCATAGCTAGTCTGTGCCTGAAGGCAGTTTCCCTCTCCTTTGGTTGTATTCCACAGAATCACAGAATGGTTTGGTTTGGAAGGGATCTTAAAGATCACCTCATTCCAGTGCCCTTTCCATGAGCAGGGACACCACCCAACAGATCAGGCTGCCCAAAGCCTCGTCCAACCTCGCCTTGAATATTTGTGAGGACAGAGTGTTTCTCTGAACGGATGGAGTATCTCTGAAGTTTGAAATCCTGGAACAATTTTCTTCCTGCCACATGGAAATCCTATATTCTTCACAAAGTCTGTAGGCTGCTTTTAAAAATGTAGTGTGCCCTAGCTGTGTGTCTCACTGGGCAGAGGGCCTACTGTCTGTCATCCTTTATGTCTCTTATTACTTGTTTCAGCTGGTTGTTTTCTCAGCATTTATAAGCTCTGCTGTGTTCCACACTTTCAGTTAAAGAGGAAAAATGCTATGTTGTAAGAGTGAAACTGGCAATTGTATGCTTTGGTTTGTAGCATAAACAGTTGCACAAGGATTCATTGGCAACCTTCCCTTCAGTAAGGAGGCTATCAGCTAAATGTCACAGATGTGTCTGGGTCTTGCCAAGAGCTGGAAATGCACTGGGAATCTTCAGAAAATGCCCTCAATTAAAAAAAAAAAAAAAGCTCTCAAGGATCTACTGGACACGTGCTTGCTGCAGCAGAGGATGGAGACTCTCAGAGCATATGGTCAGTGTCTCTCTTGCGCATTCCTCCTTACCTCTGGAGTCCACTTCCTCACGCAACAAGCTGTGTCTCTCCCCACATCTGAAGCAAGTCTTCCTGCTCGAAAAATCACTTCTTCCGTGTGGCCTATAAAGCTGAGCTTTTCCTTCTTGGTAACAGGATCACAAATAACATAAAATATTAAAAATGCCCTAACCCCTTGACACCTTCATATAACCAAAGCAACAGCATGATCTTATTGCTGGAACTCTTGCCTTCCCTGCCCCTCGTCATTAATGATCACGTCATGTTTTAACTATAGTCTAATCCTGCAAACACTTCCTACCCAGCAGAGCACTTACCAGCGTGTAAGCAGTCCACTGACATCAGTGGATTATTCCAGGTAGTAAGCCCTAGGAAAGCTAAAGAAGTGTTAGCACCACTGGGTCACCTGATTTGCAAGCTCTTGGGGAATATTATCTATTGTCTATAAAGAATCATGCACACACATAGTGCCATATAAATAATTAATACTAACAGAACTCACATCAAACAAGCCCGTATGGGAATTTATACCACTGCTTTTCCTGGCCACTAGAAGAAATAATACAGAATTATGGAGCTTGGAGTTTGCCTTCTTTGGGAAAGCATTTTCTTTTCCTCTGCACCAGAGGAAATAGTGAAGAAATAGGAAAGAAATGCACAGGAAATATATTTTAAGTTAATCCAAAAATCTGACCAATATCTCCCAAAGGTAAATTAAAGCTCTTATCACCCTGTCTAACCTTTAATTGCATAACACAGGAGGTCTGGGTTTTATCAAATTGACTATTGACTGGTTTTGTGTTAAGATTTCTTTGACTTCAAGCAATGTTGCAGAAATTGTTCATTGGTGAAGGCCTGAAGCAGTAAAATATAATTGCTAATTTTATTTCCAAAGCACTTTCACTTTTTGCTCTGAAATTTTGTTCTGCCCTTTTCTTTCTGAAATATTGACAATGAATCTGAATGAATCCAAGCTGACAAACAAAAGTAAAAGATTTAAACAGAGAAAGCAAAAATGCAAGCAAGAGCAGAGCTGAGAGGACATGGAATCTTGAAGCAATTTATGATGTTTTAATACAACTTCTCAATCAAAGAGAAAAGCAACTAAGAAGGAAAAAAAGCTAAGGTATGTTTTAGTACATAATGCCCTTCTGACTTCAGATGTTATAGGTGTTTTGAGTGCAAAAAACCTTGACACTGAGCCTGTTCTCTGAAGATGTTGATTATGTCATGGTCATGCGATGCTTAGACTTACATCACCTGTTGCAGAGAGGGAAGTTCATCAATTGAGTGGAGTAGTCATGAAGAAAGGTAATTTCCCTCTCAGTAACAGGGCTTATGCTTCCTTATGGGGAGGGTGGCACATGTATTTCATGTTCAATTGCTTTACTTTCAAAGACTAGACCAGGTTGTAAGAATGCACAGGGTGAGATTACTGTGAATTTTTGTCAAAGTCTTTGATTCACAGGCAAAATACATATTCCACCTTCAAAGAATACTTTAACCAACAACATACAGAAGTCATTGGGCAACTTCACATCTCTGTGAAAACTATCTCACTCAAACAAAATCATTTAATATTCAGTGGTTGAGAGTCACGGAACTGAACATGAAAAGCTGCCTTGTGATTAGCTTATATTGATACTAATCACTAATCCACAGAAAAAGTTTAGAGCACCAACCTCTTTTGCATCCCACTCTATGAGTGCCCTAGGTAATGCAGTACTTTCCTCATTGCCTTAGTGAATGCTAAATAGGTCTAACCAGATTGAAGAGGACCAGGTGGAGAGATGGATGACACCCAGCTTCAGTGGAAACTACAAAGAAAGGTGCAGAGGAAGAAGATAAACTCCAGTCTTAGCTACTGATTAGAAAAAAAATAATTAAAAAAATCACCAGGAGCTCCTCTTTCAGCAGGATTTTGTACGCTGACCAAACTGGTATGAGACCCTGAACATATACCTGTTTAAGCCCCGAATGTTTCTGAACATGTGCAGAAATGGAAATTGATGTGGATGAGCTTCTGCCTTTAAGCAGTGACTGCTGGTGGACTTCAAGATCTTTTGTGTTAGATCTGGAGTACATGGGGACTTTTCCATACCTGACATGCTCTCAGGTAAGACAACTATATATTTATTTATCTAGAATGCAGGTGAAGCCCAGGTATGTATACAAATACGTTGAGATATATATTGATATATAGATAAGTAGATATACAGTATAAAAAATATATTACACATATACATTATGTTTAAACCCATTCCAAGGAGTCCAGTACTGTCCTCTATTCCACAATAGTTGCTTTATGTTTATTCTTTTACTGAAATAAAATGTGAGGGACTTCTGTTTGTAGAAGAAAAAGCAAACCACAATTTTTTGGGAAAGGCTTGTTGGGGATTTTTTGGTAAGTCAAAATTTAATAGAAAATAGCAAAAAAATAAAAAATAAAAATAAAAATCATGGAAAATACCAAGTCCCTGATTACTATTTTTTTTTTTATCTCACTATAAGTTTTTGCTTCATGAAAATGTTTGCACAATCTTTCAATCTTTTTCAGATCTGTGTAGACATCCTCACACTTCAGATGCCTGCAAAATCTGCAGTGAAATTTTGTACATAATGGTGTCAGTGTCTTGCAAGCATCCTTCCTCCTCTACAAGCCACTTGGTTTCCTCTAGAACTTCACCACAGGCTGGTAGATCTGCCAGTATTTCCAAAGCAGTTTCAAAATGACTCCAAAGGTGATACTGAAGACAATTGTGCCCAGCTGGGATCAGATTTTCAGATGTCTGAAAGATGTTTGAAAATCTTGTATTTTCTGGTTTAATTAGGTCAGCGCTATTAACATTCTGGCCCTTGGGTTATTGTGTCTATGAGTTAGAAGAAACACTGAAATAGTAGCAACATCTTTCTCTGTGCTTTGTTGATCACATGCAACAAATATTTCACAATAATAAGAGCATCTTTGCAGTGAGCTGCATAAATCAGCTGTACAGCCTTAGGCCTGGTGACTTTTCTTCTGTATGGAACTGCTTATTTTCTGTGCTTGCTCATTTAATTGTTTACTTCTACCATCTACTGTATGCGAGATATGTAGTCTCTGCTTACCAGATACCTACCTGCAGTATTTCGAACGCATCTGCAAACAATTTCCAACTTCATGAGTCATCAGTGGGGCTGAACTTGCAATCGATAGTCGTAGTGATACAATAGTTCAGAACTTAGTTTAGCCATGTGTAATACCTGGTCTGAGTACAGTTATGGCACTGCACTCTGGCTTGGTATGTCTTACTTGACAAAGAAAATATCTTGCATCTCTTTTAGTTTATATTTTGTTTCAGTATAAAGGAAAGTTAAGATTGGTTTGCAATAAATTTTCATTTTATGATAATACAAGGCAAGACAGCTCAGTGTAAGTTCTTTTTGTCCTATTGCTATTATATTTGATCTAGCTACATGTCCTAAGGGGACAATATTTGATCAAATTTATGCTTTGCTCAAGTCAATGGACAAACTTCAGTTGATCCTGGAGCTATCTTTCACTTTGAAAAAAAAAAAAAATCAGGTGTATCTTGGGCATAGGTAATGCAATTTTTTGCACCAAATACATTTTCATTTCATTTTTGCCAACCATAACAAAATATGTGTGCTCTTCACTTGAACCACATGGGAAGATCTCATGTCTTTAAGTCTAAATAACTGTAATAATAATAAATCTGTCTTAGGTCCAGTTCAACTATCATGTACTGGGTGGACAAGGTATGGGTGGACAAATGGAAAGGGACCATTTTAAAGCACTATACTGACTTCATTTTTATTGCCCTTGAATGTTTTTAACAAGTGGCTTATAAAAAGAAAATATGCCACACATTTAATCACAACTGAAAGTAAATAAGTAGACCTATGTGACCTGTTTTAATGTACAAAGAAATCTTAATATATTATAGGGCGAGGTATAACCTGTCTTCTGTGGGTGAATTTTGTTCTCATTTGACTGCTGTCAAACAAATCTTCTCTGGCATTCAGGCTTCCATAAATACTGTTCATTGTAGATAGAAGGAAACTTTGGCCCTTAAGGGGGCCAAGTAAGTTTTATTTTCAGATTAGCTACCATTCTGTCTTGTTTCCCCTCTTCCCATAAATCAATTATTGAGGGCTATTTAATTAAGAACAGATTAGAAACATTGTCATTGTTGTTCTTTAAATTTCCTTTGTACTGAAGTGCTATAGAGTTAAAACCCCAAGCACGAAAGTGCACAGCCATCCATGACTAACAGCATACAGCAAATAACAAGCTCTATGATAAAAAATGAAAGCTAGTGCTGTTCACGTGGAATAATAGAAATCATACCACCATGACACTTCATACGCATCTGAACTACCAATGCACACACACTTGCTCAGCCCGTAAGACGCCTCAGGAATGCAGCTGCAACACAGTCAGAGACCTGCACAAGAGGTAAATACCCAGAGGGAGGCTGCTTCCCTTATCTTACACGGATGGTTCGTCGGCTGCAGAGAAGGAAGGCAAGAGCTACTCAGGACATCCTTCTTGCAGCTCTGTGGAGGTATCCTTGGGGTGCTACAGCAAACATCGGTGCTGATCGCTGCTGCTCTAGGTGTAGCTTGGTGCTGATAACTTCCTGTGTTTCAGTGAGAAGATGACCAAGGACAGTCACCAGCCTTTCCCATCTGTTGCAGAACAACGTCCCCCCAAAGAGTACAGAATTATGCAATGTGGTACTCAGGGCTCTGTCAAGTCCCTGTCTTCACTGTCATTAAAAATAACCTTCTAATCACCGCTGGTTTTTCTTTGGGGTTGCAATGGCCATTCTTAATTGAGCAGAGAAAGAAAATCTTATCTGCTCACAAATGAGAATGGAGAAACCCTGTGTGTTTCAGGGAGAGGATAGATTTTACAAGTGTATTCTCTGCACTGTGTTTTGAAACAAATAAGAAAAATCACCAATCCTCTGCCCGTTAGCTGGAAAACAAATCCAGCTTAATATTTTTGCTCATCTCTCACTGCAGGAAGTGGGAAACTTTCTGCTGTTTCATGGGGAATTGGAGCAAGCCAAAGAGAACAAGAAAAACATGCAGCCTCCCGCCAATAAAATGCATGTAGTAAAGGACTGTCAGGGAGATCAAGGGCCTCACATACTCTTTAGGAAGGATTTGATTTCATTGTCATTTCAGGCCACAGAGAAGGGATTCCATAATCCTGCAGTCACCTGAACCAACTACTCCCATTCTGACATTCAAAACCTGCTGTGGCTCAGCCTCATCCTCATGTGTTAGGGCAGAGATATGGAGAGGGAACAAGGACTCATTCTGCAAAGACCCTCTAAAAAAGCTGACTGTGAGCACCAAATCTCTTAAACTTTGGCTTCAATCAGGTGAAATTATACACTGGTAGAATTTTTTGCTGAATTTGGTAAGGACTACAGCAGTGGGATAACTTCATCCCCACTGTGAATGACAGGTGAACGCTGGGGTGCCTGCAGAAGGGCCACAGAGATCACTGTTTCTTCTCCAGCTCTGTGCCCTGCTGCTCACTGCATTTGCTGGAAGCAGCACATCTGTCCTTTTGGAAGTCGGTGCCTCATGTGTCAAAGTGAGAACAGAAACTTCCAGAGCGTGTTGATTTGTTGACAGGCCAGCGTGCAACTGGAGATGATAACTCAGATATAAAATTAACCATATGAATTCTCATGCTTCGAGCCCTATCAGATACCCTCATTCTGTTATGGCGCTTTTCCTATGCAAGCTCTTAATTCACTGATCTCCAGAAGGTGTTGAAAAGATTTTCTGAGAGGGTACCTGAGGGTCCTATTTTCTCTCAAGCATAATTCCTCCCGATTAATGATAATTGTAGGTCTAGAACTAATGATAACTTGTGTTCTGAGTCCTTAAAAAAGAGTTTAACACAGTGCTCATCACAGAACCCACTGTTTTCTGCTAGATAGGCACTGTTTCCAGCCTTATTCCTAAGCATCAGTGTGCACCTCAGATCCACATCAGTACAGCATTCACTCATCTATAAAGTGCAGTGGGATGCAGGATATGATAGGTGGGATGCAGTCTAAACAGGGAAATGAACTACTCTTGGTGCTTTGCAAACAGAAGGTTAGCCAATCTCTACCTCAGAGACAATATAATCTAAAAATAATAACTAGAAATGATTAACTGCTGTCAGAAAAAAGAAAAAACAACTCAGACACTCTGGAACAAATAAGAGCTTTCTAAACATATTGATCCTTTTTCAGTGTTTATCTCCAGCTAACGATTAAACAAAGTAAATATAGACATTGCTTTGTTTCACATGCCCATATTTGAATTTGGGAAGCAAAATCAGAAAATAAAAGGGGCTGCTGGAGGAAAAACAAATCACTGGGTCTAAGTTCTTCGCAGCAGCTTTCAGATGCTGCCAGCTCAGACACAAAGAGGAACAGCTGTGAACCAACAAGACTGAGGATCAGAGACGAGTCCACCGGCTGCTGCAACATTTCTGGTACAAGAATTTTCCTCGGGCTCTTGGGAGGCTGCTAGGGATAATGCCAAACTACATTTAAAGTGCATTTCTGTACGTGTGTGTGTTTACACTGCAGGGTTTTCACTGAGAAACTTCTCATGAGTGAGACACAGGTAGACAAATGGAAGTCTCTGTGTTGGGACAGGAGCCTCAGAGTGCATTAGTAGCACTGAAATGACATAATGGAGTTCAGGTGCAGCATCTTGATGAGCTCTGTGCAATGGTCTCGGTGCTCCCATCTGTATCGGCAGGGAGCAGGAACTCTTTCTTCAGATTTATGTCAGGAAAAGCACTGTCTTAGCCTTCAGTGGAGCCTCTTTGGAGAGGCTTTTAACCCGTGGCTTGGGAGGTGCTTTAAAACCACCATCTGTATGTGCTTTACCTCAGGCTGCACAAAACCTTCTGACTTGTGATCATGACAATTATGAGCCGGTCCTGCATTTGGAAAACAGTCAGAAGTCCCGCTATTAAATGACGTCCCCCAAAATCTATTAAATGTTTCAAGAATTTTGAGAAAAATAAGAAGCACCACCACTTCCTACCTAGATGGAGTGAGAATCAAGCATGACTTTGACCAGCAATGAGACGGTGAACATTTCACAGAGATGACCTTGCTTTGCCATTGTCTTGAATGGAAGGAGCCGGATGAGCCGCCTTGAGGTCAGGCAGGGTGGCATGCATTTGGCTGCCATTTGCCCATTCAGAGCTCTCCTGCATGTACGGGTGCAAGCTACCATCAGTGCAATCATGCAATAATTAGAGAATTACTGGATGCATTTTTGTGGTTGTGACTCGGGAATGGCATCATGTTGGCATTGTGCCTGAACACTATGCACTATTGCTGACACCAGTGCTTGAATAAAAAGGTTTGCCATTCCTGCTGAACATGGGAAGCTTTCCTCCTGCTGTGGGTGACAAAGTATCAACCTGTACCTTCATCTTCTGAGCAAACCACTACAAAGCAAAGGGTTTCTCTGTAGTCACTGGACTGGGAACACATGCAGAGGTGCTGCTAGTACCAAAGAGACCATACTGCCAGTCTCCATGTCACATCCTCCCAGCAAGCTCAGCCTCCTGCCTTGAGGAGCGACTCATCAAGGAACCTGTTTGTCCTTTCTTTTGCTCTTGTTGCCCATGGGAGGCGATGGTAATGCCATTCGTATTCTGCATACTGGAAGGTACTGCCACAGAACAGACCAAGCCTGTTTTCTGAGCTTTTCTACCTGCTGAGATGAAGAAGGAACAGAATTCTGCTCTTTCGGGCAGGTTAGGTATCACTGAGAAATACAGTGTGCAAGAGCTAACTATTATACTCTGCTACCTCACTAAGTTGAGTTTGCCAGGTGCCAAACACCACTGGAAACCTCCCAGTTCTGTGGAAACTGACAGAGTCTGCATGCTCCTGACTCTATTGCATATCACAGAATCAGAACCTTGAGAAATTGCAGACTCTTAGCACAAAGGCTCCTTGGGACTGTGAAACATACCCCTGAGAAATGTGAAACATACCCTTGAGAAATATGAAACAGAAATAAGGACTCGTCAGTGTTAGAGACTGCTGATTCTGTAAGAGCATGATACACATCACCCCATGAGCTGAATCAATGCCACTGTACCTTACACCATATCCTTACAGTGCTGCTTTCCTGAGTGAGTCACTAGGATTGTGATCCCTGGTTTACATGCTTCTGAGACCTTGTGCAGTGTTGTCAGGACTGTTATGCAGTTGGCAGTTGCTTTATGTGTTTATTGCAAGAGGTTTATAAAAATTAAATAGTTGTTTTGGACAAAATAAATGACATACATGCCAGGTTTGCTGCTGTAACACAGTAGGTTTGTAGAAGGCAGTGGCATGGGGAAGGGAAGATTGAACCAGGCACTGGCATGGTAGCCAGACCTTCATTCATTTGTAATTGCTTTTTGTGCTGTTATTTCAACCCATTCTTTTAGCTGTCTACCTGCAAGTGGTAAAGAAAGAGACGACACTGTCATTGTGCACATGAACTGATGTGGTTTTACTGCATTTGGCCACACACCGAAATGGGATATGCTGGTACAGAGCGCAGCCACAGGTCTCATCTCTGCTGCTGCTCCCTTCACAAAAGAATAATCTCCACATAAACAGTTTTCCTACCTTGGCTTGATAAGGTTGCAATCCTACCTTTTGCTGTTGGTCAGAATGCAGAGATTAAAAACACTCAGTTGATGCAAACGGTGGGCTGATACAACACACAGATGGGGTGTAGATGTGCTTCACACAACAGAGAGCAGAACTGAAGGGGAACATGTCGCCTGGAGGCAAGACGCCTCTTTAATTGATAATGGCAAGGAAAATCAAATACCATATTTGCTTTTTCCTGGAGTATATTGAGACTGATCATAACTAACATCTGTTCATGTTAAGCAAATACTTGTCATGATTTAAACTTCTGTTTGCATACAACTCCGAGTAGTGCATCTTAAAGTCATACATATTCATATAGAATGAAGAATGCATAATGTCTGCATAAAAAGATAAGCTGTATGACTATATATGAAGACAACAACTACAATTCTCACAGCACTGTCATTGGTTAATTTTAAAATATTCAAGCATTATTTAAAAAACAGTAAGCTGAACTTAAAACTACACTACGAAAAATTGTATAACTGAAACAATGCTGACTGGATTTCCTCACTATTAATCAATTTTTTTTTTCTTTTTTTCTTTTTCTAACACTTCTGTTAATTAGTTGTTGTTTTAACCTCCAGTAACATGATCAGATTTCTTCTGCCTCTGGGCAATTGAGTTATGCTCTGATCTCGAGTTCTAAGGGAAATGTTCAATTTTGTTTTTTTCCACAGTTGAATAAACAGTACCATGTATACTATCTCTTGTGTTAGAATAGTGTTGTCTTCACATAAGACTCAAATAATGGTATTAGTCATTCATTTCCTTGTACACATACACCCTATTGCGTGTTGACAGGTTTATAAGGATGCAGTGGCAGCCGTGGGTGCTGGGAAGCTCCTAGACGACAGCCTTTGAATCCTTGCAGTCCTGAGCAATGGTGCCTGAGTTAGTCTGTTTATTGTCTGCTTTCTCTCCCAGATGCTTGACTTGTCTGAAAGATTAATACATTAACAAGAGTGGTAAGGTCCAGGGTTGCACATCTTTAAGACATGTTTATTAGGAGATGGCACATGAAATTCAAAGGTCACTGTGGAAGGTAACATTTTAAAGTGAAACAACAATATTTATGTTCAAATACTATGCTGATGAGATCATATGGAAAATTGTTTCTGATTAAATTAGTTTATAAATAGCTACGATATATTTACTGAAGACTCCCAATGCCACTTATAGTCTTCTTTCTCTTTTACTATCATTCCCTAACTTATGTAGTAATACAAGACCTTATGTAAGCATACTAACAGCAGGAAAAAAAAAAATCTGTACTGGATGGACAATCCAACTTTCCTAAATACTTGAAAATCTACTGTGAAACTTGTATCCATTGTCTGCTCCTTAAAGATAATATTCTGTGTAAGAGTTTTTAAGACCTGAAAGAATTTTTAACTTACTTCTAAATTCTCTAGGGTAAAATTCACCCTGCAGACATAGGGATTCACTGCAGATAACTATCCTCTTTACAGGCAATATCACGTGCTACAATACACTGGAGAAAAATCATGTTATGCTACTTAAAGATAATCCATACAATAAACAGAAAATCCTTTTCTTTGGGGTTTCCATAGGAAGATTGACTGTCTCATAGTTCATTAGTAAATATTATCAGTAATACTAAACCTGAAATCCTGCTTATCCTCTCAAATTGTCAAAAACTACGCAAATTCAAATGGAAAGTTTTTGCACAGGTCTAAAAGGGCAACTAAGCTCTTAATTAATATTTCTTATCTACAGTGCCACACAGGCATTAAAATGCAAAGGATTTAAATGGTACTTACTTTTCAAGTGATCCATTCTCAACTTTCATAGCCCCTTCCACTGGATCCAGTCCTTGTTCTGAAAACTGTTTCAAGGCACTTAATGCTGCCTAAATAAAAAATGAATTGTTAAAAACCCACTGACACAACTGTGTTAATACCAAATGGAGGAGGATGTATATTTTGGTATTTTGAAGCCATTTAGACTGCAGAGCTTATAAAGAGGGTACAGAACAACACCATGATAAACAACTGAGTTTGTGCACAGGTTTGGAGATATCTTCTTCTTTCTGGGTGTGGAAATGATTTCTGTATGTGCTAACAAAAGCTGCATTATCTACATCAATAACATGATATACTTTTAGGATATTTTCCTCTCTGGCTAGAAAAGACTCTCCACCTTCCCCCTGTGCTTTCTTAGATTTCACACTTCCTGGAACTTCCCATGGAGCTTGCAGATCTTGTCCTGCAGATGACTGCAGAAGGTGTGAGCAATAGGTAGAAGGGCAGCAGGGCACTGCCAGCACCCTAAAGCTGGAACCTGAACAAACGCAGACTGATGTCTTACACATTTGTGAACTGTGCTAAACAGGGTAAGCCAACATGAGACAACTACAAAGCATCAGAATAATGATCAAATTTTAGTTCACATTTTTCTGCATAATTGCATTTTTTGTTGACACAGTTCTCTCTCAGCTTCATGAGTCCTGCTTTAGCTCTGAGAGGCACATTGTTCTTCTTTCCCCTAGCTGCTTTGGCAACAGACAAATGATTTTTTGTAATTAATTTAGCCAAGGTTGATTATGAAACTCTCAGGCACCACATGCCTTGCTTAGAAAACACACCCAGAACAATAAAACAAATGAAGTCTCTACTGTCTCAAAGGTGAAAGGCAAGGCAGAACTTTCTATTTAATCACTCCCACCTAAGATGCATTTATCACACGGTAGGAAAAGAGGTGGCTTTCCACAGACACTGTCACCCAAGGTGACATTGCAAATACTGGAACTGACTGCAGGTTCTCTGGCACTGCTGCTGAAGTTGAAGCCAGCAACTGCTGTTGAGAGAATTGGAAGTTGCTGTCTTTGTCATTGCTGGGATAGAAAGAATCAATGTCTCTATCTTCATTTCCCGTTCCTTCTGGACAGCAAAGGCTCTGTCAGGAACAGAGGCTGCCATTGTAATGAAGTACTAGATTTGCTCTCAAACTAATTCTTTGCCTGGATTCTCTCAACAGCTCCTTCCCTTGAAAGGTATGTTTATACAACTTAAATATTATCAGACAATGTGTATTTTGGCAAGATGAATAACAGTGCAAAAATTGCCAGGCTGCCCTAAACTAAAAGTCCGTGTATCCCAGATTTGTCTATAGTAATGACTAGCTGCCAAAGCTTCAGAAGGCTGTACGCAGTACTCCCACCCATAACGTATGGAGAGGAATCTTTTTGTTTGTGAGGTTTCATGGTTTTTGTGCTAGCATGCAAATAAAAAGCTAAACATTTCTTAAACATCAGATTATCACTGTTGCTTTTTGTCCACTCTTCTTTTTCCATATGCTCTATGCCGCCTGTATCTGAAATCTGTCCAGCTCTCTACTAGTTCTTTCTTCCTATCCGTTCATATGATTCCCTTCATCTTAAATTATCTGCTGCCTACACCTTTTTATTACTTTTCCCTGCTATGGCTGCACTCCAGACCTTCACCTCAGACACAGCTTCACCTGTTAAAGGATCTAACAGTTTTATCATCCTTCAGTATCCTTCCTTTCCCCATTTATTCTAGTTTTCTTGACACTTGGTATATTTGCATTTTCTTATGAGACATTTCTTTCTCTGCCACCTGACAGAGCCTGCCATTTCAGAAGTGTATTTCCAGCTCCTATAGGCTCTGATCACTAGATCAGAAAAGATCACTTTTTCATTCTGGATTTTGATCACACAGTGAAATCACTAAGTTTGTTCCAGCCAAACCAATTTTTCCCAGAGGCGCAAAGGTTTTTCTTCTCTCCTCTCAACTTTTCTGTTTCTTCCAGGAACCCAACACCTTCCTACATCCTAATTTCTTCCACCTACTCCTCTTAGTGGGATTATTTCCAACACAATGCAAGCATTGCTCAGCAAGTGAGAGAGAGGCTAGAACTGGGCTCCTGTGCTTCTGTACACAGGGCTGTTTCTGTATTGTATTTCAGTTGAACATGGGCTATCAACTACCAGCCACGAACAATTGAAGGGGTGGCATGCAAGAATCTCCTTTCTTCTCATACCTATTTTTTATTGACATCAACAAAGCAACCAGATCTGATTTGTTCTTATGTATGGTAGCCCAGAGAACTTTACTAGGTAGTACTGTGAGAAGGAAGCTGAGACATCTGCTCCTCCTATAGCTTTATTGCTATCCCATCTGTTTTTTCAAATCTACCTTGTTTACTTTTTTTAATATCCATTCTTAGCTTCCTGGTCTGACGTGTGAACTGTAAACTTGTTGTGAAAGGATGGTTTGTTCAGGTTATTTGTTTGTACAGTGGCTTAGACTGAGAGGCCCTGATCATAGTAACAAGCAGTGCCAAGTAATGCTTCATTCAAAATTAGATCACAACGTAATCATGTGATATGCAGGACAGATTGATCTTGATAAGTGATCACTGAAACCCTCAAATCATTGAGATTGATTGGACCAACCCGATCTTCCGTTCTAGAATTGCTTTGAATAAGTACATATGTTACTCACTACTGTTCTACTCCCAGAACTGGCTATTGCAAGGCAGATCACACAAATTACAGAGCAACCTTAATAGTTGCTTTCCAGAAAAAAAAATAAAAATAAAAAAAAAAAAAAACCCAACAAAAACAAAAACTGCTTTGGAATGTCCTGGAGGAATATAAGCAACTGTCTCAAAGGGAAAGTCTTTTCCTCTTCTATCAAGAAGGGAAGGAGTATTGCAATACACAATAATGAAATCCTTTGCCTGTAAGCATGGATCATTACTATATGGGTGTCAATGATATAAATATAGAACAGTTCAAGGAAACATATAAAATGAAGGTAAGATTAAAGATGAGTAAAGACAGACATTCTTAATAAGAACACAACATCCAAATCCTAATTCTTGTAATTCGTTATGACCTCATTTCTCCATTTCATCCTTCTTCAAACCACGCCCTTTCCAAATCAAAATGTGATATAAAAGGTGAGGTACATCATATTACTAAAACCAAATTATAAAAGAGTCAAGCAGCAGGAAAGCAATCCTGTATTTGGTATTCCTGACCTTCCAGGCAGAAGTGTCAGGTGCTTGTGTGAACTGCTGAAGAGCCAGCCCCTGCACCAGTCCTCAGCAATGGCCTTCTCACCTTTGCTGCTCTGGAAGTTGACAATCTTTTCAAAATCTCAGGTTTCTCACTATTGAGTCCCTACTCCCTTTCTTCTGCCTTATTCCCTCGTCTTTCCCAAGCCAATCCAGTGCCCCTGGTCTTCCCTCATTAATGCCTCTTCAGAGTTTGGACTTCTTTAACAGCAGAGGAAAACACCTCTACTGCACTACAAATCTCCCCCTACCTAGGCCTCTTCTTTTTCCCACTCCTAAGTGCTCTCCCATTCAACATCTCCAGCTGCTCTCCTTCCCCAAGTCCTCCCAAACTCTTACAACTTACAGACGCTCTTTATCTTCCAGTTTCCTAATGTATTCCAGGTTTACATGAAATTTGATTTCTTTTGCATGGAAAAATGTCTTTCTCCCTGTAGGTTACCTGTGGAGGAAGCCTAACTACATGTATCCCGACTTCTGCAACAACTTTTGCATTTTGGGAAAGTTCCTTTCATTTAAAAATATCTACTAGTGTGAGGTGACTGAAGAGGAGCAGATGGAAGATAGAGTGAGATACTTTGGACCTCAATAGATATCCCTAATGCTTCTCCTTGCCCTGTAATACTCCTAGGCAGGCAGGAAGATTTTGGATTCAGGAAGGAAGCAGGTAGCTGAAGGCTGTGACCTGAATAATTAGCAGTGACACAGAACCCAAGTAAACTGCAGTGAAGAAGCGCTACAAGCAGACATTACGCAAATTTAATCTATGATTCAATTCTATTAGTCCCAATGGATTTACACGGCTTGGCTTAAATTTAACTTATGAATGGCAGATAATTTAGATTAAATGAAAAGGAAAGAAAAGAATGGAACATTTGACAGTGAATCTGGTGAACAATTTCCTCTTTTCAAGGCTCAACACTTCCTTCTATTGATATTTTTCTTACAATAGAGCATCTGCACAGATACAGAGAATTTTTTCTCTCCCCCAGAAGATTTTACAACTGTTTTGTGAGTGAAGCCCCATAGGTTACAGAACAGATGTCCTTACACATTTCTTGTATCACTTGTTTTCTATGTAGCTACAACAGTGCCAAAAATACGATGCCAACAGGATGCACCGCGCTGCTAGCTGTTTGTGTTGGCTGCCATTTCCATTATTACTGTGTGTGTGTATCAGGACAGGGATGGATGTTTCCAGTCATTTTTTAACTTTCCTCAAGTCAATTGGCAATTAGTAAATAGCATTCAAACTTGCAAATATTCTTCCTGTTTCTCACTCTGGGGATTAAGCATCTTGTAATGACAATCTAGTAACATTAGATCATACTTTTAGCAAGAATTGCAGACAGGCACTACACTAGCCCATGTGCGTTTAAGCCCACATCCTCATGACAAGTTTTTCCCATTTGTTTTACCTTATATGTACTTCGTGCTTTTCCCCTTAAATCCATGTTGCATTTCAGATTAGTCTATGAAACTGAAAATTTTCATTTTGTCGTTTTTCTGAATGAATGAAGGGTCCACGGTAGGCAATAAGGGATAGAAGGAATAGGGGAGGTAGGAGGGATGGAGATGTTGCCCTCTACATCACGGAAGGAATAAAGTGTGAAGAGCTGTCCCTGAAGAATGGCTATGAGCAAGTGGAAAGCCTATGAGTGAGAGTTAGAGACAGTGGCAACAAAGGGAGACTTGTGTTTGGGATCTACTATAGCCCACCTGTTCTAGTGGAGCCTGTTGATGAAGTCTTCTTCCTCCAGTTACAGAAAGCATCATGTTCACAGGCTTCTGTTCTGCTGGGGGACTTCAACCACCCTGATATCTGCTGGAAAAGTAGCATGGCGAGTTGTAGGCTATCTAGGAGGCTCCAGGAATGCATTGAGGATAACTTCCTGAGAGAGGTAATAGACATCTCCACAAGAGAGGATGCAATGCTGGATGTGTTGCTCACCAATACAAGTGTACTGATTAGTGACACCAGGATTGGAGGCTGCCTGGGCTGTAGGGACCATGCAGTGCCGGAGTTCATAATCTTGAGAGATACTGAACAGGCAAAGTGTAAAATCAGGAAGCTTAATTTCAGGAAAGTCAAATTCCAGCTATTTGGGGAATTAGTCAAGAAAACTGCTTGGGAATCTGTCCTCAAGGACAAAGGGGCAGAGCAGTACTGGCACATCTCTAAGGAAATTTCCTTGGGGCACAAGAGTTCTCCATTCCCAGGTGGAGGAAGTCAGGAAAGGAAGGTAGGAAACTGGCATGGCTGAACAGAGCCCACCGGTCAAACTTGGAGAGCAAGAAGAAAATGCACAGACAGTGGAAGCAGGGACAGGTAACCTGGGAGGAGTACAGAGATTCTGCTAGGCTATGTAGAGTTAGGATCAGGAAGACCAAGGCCCAAGTGGAACTGGACTTGGCAAAGGGTGCAAAGCAGGATAAGAAAGGCTTTTATGGGTACATCAATTGGAAAAGGAAAGTCCCCTCTAGTGAGCAATACAGACAGGTAAGTAACAACGGACTGAGGCTGAGGTACTCAACAGCTTTTTGCCTCAGTCTTCACTAGTAACTATTCTATACACAGCCCTCAAGTGGATGGTTCAAAAGGAGGGAACCGAAGGAGAAATTACCCTCCCACTGTAAGTGAAGATCATGTTTGCAACTACCTGAGAAACCTGCATGCCCATAAGTCTATAGGTCCTTATGAGATGCATCTCAGAGTACTGAGGGAATTGGCTGATGTAGTCACCACGCAACTCTTGATATTTGAAAAGTTATGGTGATTAGGTGAAGTCCCTGGTGTCCGGAAAAAAGGTAATATAGCACTCACTTTTAAGAAGGGTAGAAAGAGTGACCCAGTGAACTACCAACCTGTCAGTCCCACTTCTTGGCTGGTTGAAGATCATGGAGTAGATACTTCTGGAGGCCTATGCTAAGGCACAAGAAAGAGAAGGAGGTGATATGGGATAATCAGTATGGCTTCACCAAGGGCAGGTCCTGCTTAATCAACCTTTTTGCTTTTATGATGGTGTAACTGTATCAGTGGACAAGGGAAAAGCCACTGATGTCATCTATCTGGACTTCAGTAAGTCCTTTGACACGGTCCCCCAAAACGTCCTTCTCTCCGAATTTGAAAGATATCAGTTTGATGGTTGAACTACATGATGGATGAGGAACTGGTTACTAGATTATATACAGAGTGGTGGTCAATGGCTCGATGTCCAGATGAAAATTGGTGACAAGTGGTGTCCCTCAGGAGTAGGTACATGGACCAGTGCTCTCTAACATCTTTGTTGATAACACGTACAGTGTGACTCAGTACACTCTCAGCAAGTGTGTGGATGACACCAAGCTGTGTGATGCATTTGACATGTCCAAGGGACAGGATGCCATCCAGAGAGATCTAGACAGGCTTGAGCAGTGGGCCCAGGTGAACCTCATGAGGCTCGACATATTCAAGTGCAAAGCCTTGCTCCCAGGTTGTGGCAACCCCTGCTATCAGTACAAGCTGTTACTTGTACAGAAGTTGGTACAGAACATAGCTCCGCCAAGAAGAACTTGGTGGTACTGGTGTATGGCAAGCTGGACATGAGCCAGCAAAGTACCCTTGCAACCAAGAAAGCTAACTGTATCCTGGACTGCATCCAAAGAAGCGTGATAAGTAGGATGAGGGAGGTGATCCTGCCTTTCCACCCTGCACTGGTGAGACCTTACCTGGAGCACTGTGTTCTGGTGTGGAGTCCTCAGTGCTGGAGAGATGTGGGCCTGTTAAGAGTGCATCCAGAGGAGGGTCACAAAAATGATCCAAGGCATGGAACACCTCTCCTACAAGAACAGGTTGGAAGAACTGGGGCTGTTCAGTCTGGAGAAGTGAAGGCTTTGAGGAAACCTGATAGTGGCCTTTTGATACCTAAGGAGGTGCTATAAGAAGGAAGGGCACAGCCTCTTTAGCAGGGTCTGCTGTAACAGGACAAGGGGAAATAGTTTCAAACTAAAGGAGGGGAGATTTAGATTGTATAGAAGGAAGAAGTTTTTTACAATAAGGGTGGTGAGGCACTGGAACAACTTGGCCAGAGAGATGGTGGATAACTGGAGACAGTCGAGGTCAGGGTGGACCAGGCTTTGAGCAGCCTCGTTTAGCTGTCCCTGTTCATTGAAGGGGAGTTGGACTAGATGACCCTTAAGAGTCCCTTCCAACTCAAACGATTCTATGGTTCTATGATTCTGCGACAAGATTTTACTATCTTAATAGATGGGTCTGAGAACAAGGTTAAATCTGCAAATGACTCGTGATCTTAAACCACATGTACGTACATGAACACATATGAGTGTACGCTTCAGAAAATGCTTGCATGCCAGGTGAAAAGAACAGAAACACCGAACTCTAGTCCTTGATTACCCTCGCAAACCAAAAGCCTAGAAAATAGCAGAGTTGATGCAATGAATCAATCTGCTTGCAAGTGTATTTACAAACACTCAGTGTTCATCTGCTTTCTAAGCTAAAAGAAATGGTGCTCCACAAAGCAGGAAGGTTCTCCTCCGCTCTGTGACAGCTGAGGCCTCAGAAGGCAATATCATTCTGTGCAACAACTCTGCAGAAATCCTGTCTGCATCAGTAATGGCATGCATTTTGTGACTTTTTAATGTGCAGCTTTAAATTTAACATTTAACGGCTATTGAAAAAAAAACAAAAACCCAACTTCACAGCTGTTGAGGTGAGTTTGAGGACTTAGTATTCCAAAGTTAGGCAACTATTAAACTCTGTATGTATTTAAAAATATTGTTCTTGCTGACTATTTTTGCTTCCTCTTGATGAAGATATTTCTGACCAAGCCTCCACCTTTAACTTGTCCACATCCAAAACTGCACACACAGATGCATAAAGGGAAGAAATATCTGTATGTGTAGACTTACACACATGTGCATGAGGTAGCTAAGATTTGATTTCTTAACATCTTCATTTAATCCCCCTGGATTCACCAGGTTGGCAACATATAAGCTAAAATGAAATGAGGAGACGGTTACTGAAACAAATCCCTTTTCCCAACAGCTTCTGTTCTAAATGATTTCACTACACTGGAAGTGATAATTTCTGCTAGGAGTTCTCACTGCTTTCCTCACAATGTACTGTTCTCCCCAGTTGATTAGATTTCATGTGAACCAATGTTAACATCTGTTCAAAAATTAAATTCAGAAAGGCTTTTCACACAGCACAATGTAAACCTTAATTAAATGACTTTAAGCCCTTTCCTCGCACCGTTTTTGATATGCATGAAAAACGCAGAGTTATAATCTGATTAGCTCACGTAATTTACATGGAAGCAGCATTTTTCCAAACTGATTAATGTCTTCACAAATGAACAGTCACCTGATAGGCACTACAATTAAGGATACTGATTGCGCCTGTCAAGAGAAGAAGGCTGGAGGATAGAAGGAATCCAGTATGTTTGAACTAAGAAGGAAGCTGCACAGACGTAGCTTAGAACAAGTCCCATGCAGTACTTAATGCTATCCCAAGGCAACTCAGGCATTCACCAGTTAAAATGACATATAATCAACGTAAAGTCTGACCTTGCCAGCTTTCTGGGGGTAATCATAAAGTAAGGATTAACTGTTCTTGAACAAACTTTCCTACAGATTACACAGAGCTTCTATCAACAACAGCAATCATGTCACCTTCATCCACCTAGTTTTATTGGACACACATACTCATGGTTTGAAACCCTCCGCGCCTCTCAATACTACAAGAAGTGGATGGAGTGAAAAACACTATTGAACATGACGTTTCATTTCTGCAGATCTTCAACAATCTACTTCAGTACAGGGACTAGCTGAGTTAACAGTCAAGAGTCACTTAGGAGCTGCTATATTCTAGCATGTGAATCACACTAGATAACCCATTACCATAGTTGGGACCATGAAATAATTTCAGAAGTAATGACTGGCAAAGCATTTAAGCCTACGAAACAGCAGCATGATTATCTGAAGCAAGACAGTTCTATTGCTTTAATGGTAATCCAAGAGTTTCTGGCCACAAGGAGAAAAAAAACACATGAAAAGCACTTAATTATTAAAATAATGAAAAGTTATGGTTTCTTTGTTTGTTTGTCTGTTTGTTTTGTTTTTAATGAAGAGTACCTGATCAAACAATATGGAATAAGAAACTTAATATTAGAATCAGGGGCAGAAATGCTGGTCTGTTTGCCAACTTTCAATTCATTTTTACTTTCAGGTGAGAGTAAGATATGAAGGGACAGCTTCAGGTAAGAAACTCAGAGAGGAAGTGTTCTTAAATCTGCACCTTCTCAGACTTCTTTCTCTTCACATGTACTCTACTGTGAGGAACAGTAATTTCAAGTGATAACAAAATGCTAACTTTGCATTACAATTGATGCTGGAAATCAGTAAATTAGTAATTCATTCTGAATAGCTCAGAATAGCTTTCAGGTTCGGTGCTAGTATCTACTGAGGTGTGTCTACACCCTCTAATAGCGAAGAAGTGAGGTGTGAAAGTTTAGCCCAAGTATCAACAGTTAAATCCTAATCAAGCTCCCTTTGTCAGGTCATTTCACTGCCTTTTCAGTCTTTACTGGATCTGAACTAAAAGCTTATAAATTCTTTAGAAGCATATTTATCTTTAAATTTCTCATTTTTCTTTAAATTTTTACAAAAGAAAGAATAAAGATGGAAAGAATAACGCATCATCACATCTTACTAATCGGCATAGTGAAAATGATTTAAAATTAAATTTCCAAGCATTTACTCTATATGCAAGAGAATTCCACCGGACAGCAATTAAAATTCAAAGTAATCTTGCTTACAATTTTGTATCCTCAGCCAGAAACTACTTAAGTACTAACTTTCAGAAGGAGGTACACACCAAAGTAACAGAGGTTCATTCAGTAATTACAGATGAGGGCATTTAGATGCTAGTGATTGGATGGACAGGTAGAGGTATATCATACAATCTAGGCAACACTCAAAAATGGTTGAGAAGCCACAGACAAAAATTGTAAGAGATTTTAAGAAGTATGACTTTAAACCTAAAACTGAAAACAGCAGAATGTATGTCCTCAGGCAAAATGCTGCACCAGCAGGGAAGAAAGGCTATGAATCACTGTCTCTTTCACCACTGAAGGCTGGAAAATATCCTTGTCAGCTGCGTTCTCAGAAAAAAATTGGTTTATTTAATTATTTATTTCTAGGCATTTCTACACATCCCTGTGTAGATTTGCAAGTCCAGTGTCATTAACCCTATGAGTACTGCAGGAGAAAGTGATTTAGAATAAGTGGACCAGGCTTCTTGGCTGCGTAAGATTTCATGGTGACTTCTAAAACACAGCACAACAGACCATCCCCTTCATCAGCCTGATGGTCACAGTT
This sequence comes from Tetrao urogallus, assembly GCF_951394365.1. Lineage (NCBI taxonomy): Eukaryota > Metazoa > Chordata > Aves > Galliformes > Phasianidae > Tetrao > Tetrao urogallus. The sequence continues at coordinate 30,651,391 of NC_136815.1, read as the reverse complement.
CTGTACTGCTTCATATCACTTCCCCACTCCTTAAATGAGGTAAAGACCCTGTCATTCTCCACCGGGAAATGGGCCCTGATGCATATTGTTAATAATGTACATGTTGCCAGAACTTGTTCCAGTAAAACGAATGAGCTCTAAACTGTGTTGCATTTAAACAAGATATAAGCATTTATTCCATTATTTAAGCATTTTTCTTAGGCAAGTGCTGATTTAAACTCACTGAATATTAAGAGATTTTTGTGAACTCTCAAATCCAATTCATATAAAAATTAATATACAACAAAATAATACAGAAATTGATATACAAAAATTAGTATACAACGAAGTTGTAAAGATTATGTGTTACTCTGCTTACTTCAGCATGGTTATTCTTCCATGCAAAGTAAACTCTACCTGTGAAACACAATCATTAATGTTTAAATGCTTTTCATCTCTATTTGCAAGTACGTTCTTCATAAGACAAAATGGCACCCAAGGACGAGAGCTAGTTTTATTACTCTTGTTTTTCTAGATAAGGAAACTGAAATAAAGGGAGAGTGCACAAGCACAAACATGGCTGGCCAAGATTAGGCACTTTTGTTAGTTTACATGCATTTTATCACAGCCCAAGAGGGATGGGGAGATTCTGAGAAAAAGTATGCAACGATGGAAAATAAAACCACATGACTGTAATTCAAGTACCTCATTCCTTCCACTACCACACAGCAAGGTAATATTTCCATTAATATTAAATACTTTTCACAACATAGCAGATTAAAAGACTCACTTCAAAGAGAAACAGGTGAGAGCCTCTAACAAACTTGTTTTTTTCATTGAAATGGGTTTTTGTTGAAATGTTTTAAAGAATATCTTTTTATTCCAATTTTTACAAAAGAATTCTTTATTTTTGTTCATTAACATTTGACACATTACTATTTTTAAAGTCTGTACACTTTAATTTAGATAAGGGATTGATTTCCTTAATATCAAATTCCTTGGTTTTAGCTGTTTTAAAATGAAAGAGTGTTTGTTCAAGTCCATTAACGTAGATTATAAGTGTGTGTCAGTCTAAATATGACAAGAAACTTGACTTTGAAGACAAAAGCAATAGATTACACTTAATACAGAGGGCTGCCCACTGGCGCAGTCAAGCAGCGCATTAGAGCTTGAACAATGGAGTGTTTAGGGATCTGGATTCTTGCGTTACAACATCTCCAGCAAAGTCCGCACACTAAATTGCGTAGTATCTCTGTTTTTTGTGTAACTCTACTCTTGCAATCTACACATAGCTATTCAGAGAAGGATGCTTCCACCCTGAAAGCAGTAAGGACCAATCCCTCTCTTCATTCTCCAAGTCTCATTTTACAAGTGTGCGTGTATGTCCAACAAAGTACCAAATCTAGATTGACAGCTAGAAGTGTTATATTTAGCACATATGGCATGTAATTAGAAATCTGAGTGTTTCCAAAAGGCAGAAGTTTTTCATTCTGATCTCAGTGTATTTTTATACTGCATTAACCAGTATTTTTCTCCTAATTGAAGTTGATTTAAGTGAGATCAGAGTCAGGCCCAAGAGCTACACACCGAAATTCTCATCTGAAGCAGTTTGTAATGTAATTTTGTCCTTGCTAACTGTTGATGGCTTATCCTCATCCCGTTTTAACCTACAACCATCAGCTCCTTTAATGGAAGTGCCTATAAAGATCTTCTCTAAAATATGCTTTTCCAGCACACTTAATGTCTTTTAATGTCTTTCCAATTAAATCCAGATGTGAAAAGCTTAAGGAACAGTTCTCAGGACTGAAAAAGATGACATAAATCTTGCAGCTGACAGAGATCCCACTGAGCTCAGTTGGGGAAACTCACAGAGGACTTCTTGTGGGCCAGAAAAGCTGCTGGGTATAAAGACAGATGTGTATACTCCTATTAAAAAAATTTAAATAAAAACTGACTCCTACAATGAGGTATCCACAATTATCAGGGACATTACTAACTCAATCCCTCAATGTGCTGAGCACATCCTGTGTGGCACAGATTTCCCTCATCTTTTCAGGAAGTTTATCAGAGTTGAAGGGGGTCACATCTGTTAAGGAAGGAGCACCTCACCTTTTAGGATTGCAGCTCTTAAACCAGTGGAGGGGCTGATTCTGGAAAAGCTGTCTGTCTTCATCTCACACTATATCAACAGGGAGATAACGTGCTCAGCAAAGCAGGACCCTGAATTTCTGTCTCCTTTACCTCCTCCACAACCAGGTTAGCAGATTAAGCTGTGACTTCAGTACAGAGGAGATGCTAAATGTGCTATTAATTATAAATTCTTACTAATCTGATGGGAAACTGGGCATTCCTAGTGACTAACTACCACCGCTGGGCAAGTGCTGTTTGTGCAGCTGTCAATTTGGGGTTTATTTTGCTGTAAGCACTTGCACACTCTCAGGTTTTTGTTTTTGTTTTTTTAATTTTTTATTTTCACAACAGTAGATCATCTTGTTTTGCCCCTCCCCAGCTGTTTGTAAATGTGGGCTCAGCTCAAGCCATGTCTTTTGGATACACAGGAAATATCCTCCTCCCCCCAGACTGTGTTACAGAAAGTTTCTAGAAACCTGTCCAATGCTAACAGCTTTGAAGCTTTTCCACTCTCATGCTACTGACTTGTTTTTGAAAGTGGTAAAACATCCAGACAGATCAATGATTTTTAAAGAGCTGTATGTCCATGAGAAACAAGAAAGAAAAAAAAAGAAAAATGCTTCAGGAGAGCAGAAGGACCCATTTCTAAATGAAGATAAAGTTTGAGCCCATGTTTATCAGTGACAGGAACTTCAGTCGAGATACTTTGGATACTATTAGTTTCATTTTTCTATTCCCATTACAGTATTTTAGCACTGTTGTCATGAGTCAGTGTATGGAACCATGAAACTAGGTAACAATCCATGGACAATCTTACTTACTCGGATATAACAATGAATGATTGAACATGAGATGTAGACAATAGTGCAGACCTAACTGAAAGTGGAAGGCTCCTAGACACCCTGACAGAGCACTTGAAGATAAAATTCTTCCAGATCTCCACTTGCTTATTTTCCACAATGGCCAGCACTTTTAGACCATCACTCCTGCAGGGCTGAAGGCTGGATCTGACTCCCACCAAAATCAGCGTTTCATGACCATCACTCAGGAGACACGAGGAATGCCCTTCCCTTGGAATGAACTGCTGTCTCCATGAGGATCCCAGTCTTGGCTAGCTTAGGGAATGAGCTCAAACCTCCTGTGCTTTGCTGCCAGGGACCACCAGGACAGCTCTGATTTATAGTTTTTTCTTTGCAGTTTTATGATACAAGAATGTTCACTTGTAATTACAATAGCATTTTGTTGGCTCTCTGCCTTCACTTGGGTATGCACAACACCATATCCTTCATTCCAGCCCTTTTATGTCAAGACCCAAAATCTGAGAAGAAAATTACACTAGAAGTATTATGAAGATGCTGCAGATCTTGCTGTCCCTCAAAGAGGTGACTCACGTATTTGTTGGTGGGGATGTGTGGCCAGCTGGATGGGACCTGGACTAGAAGTCAGGAGGAGAGACAGTCAAAATTCTTTTTCAGAAGGACACTGAATGAAGAAACAAAAATTTTAAGAGAACACCTCAGTTTTGAGGAAAGTCTTTCTAAGTCTTGAACAAATGGCGGTCAGAAAATCACAGGGAAGTGCCACACATGACCACTGGGCTGTTGAGTATGTGTGGGGTGACACATTCATACTTGTTCGCTCTTCTGTGTGAAAAATTTCAAGAGATTTCTAATTAATTTCAAAGTGAGTGAAAATACTTGAAATCTTGATGTGTTACGTGGGATAAAAAATCTGTTTCATTCAAAAGAGTGACTGTCATTAATCTGCTATGTGACATTAGGGAACAAATTTAGCTGAATATTTTTCAGGCGTATACTTAGCTCTCAACTTTGAGATCAAGTAGCACATTTTGATAATCTTTTTGCGTAAATTTGATTTTGCCAGTTTCAGCAGAGGCATGCACTTCTTTAAAGGAAATTCCAGGTATTTTAGATACCATTTAACAGTTAACTGTCAAACATTTTCCAAGTCTTTTGAACAAAGAATACTTCTGTGCAACTTTAATTTATAGTGCCATATATGTCCCATTTAAAGTGGCTGTGATTAAGAAGAAACACTGAGCTTAGATTTTTCTACTAAATGAGAAAAGTTTAAAGCCAATAAACTGCATCTAGGGTTTTAGCTGGGAGATGAAATAAAGGGCACGTTTGTTCCTGGTCACTGAGTTTTTAACCTGGGTCTGTTGCTCCTGCTGTTAAGCTCCTATACATTCCTCACTAGCACACAGCGTCCAGCAATCCCAGCTCTCAGAGTCAGGAATTAGAGGTGAACTGCAAAATAAAACAGCTTTTTAGGGAAGAGTGCCATACACACTAATATAAGAACGAAGCTGCAAAGCTTATTTTTTTAAAAGAGGACTTCTTCCACATGCATTTTACAGTTTTAGATTACAAGTATAAATTCCAATTTACCAATTGGATCTGAGGATTCTGACAGTATCTGGAGGACATGGAGGGCACTGCTGAATCTGCTGAATAGAATGCCAGCTGTATTTCACCTAGCCCTTCAGTGCAGCGGAGGAGAGGCTGAGCATTATGCTTGGACTCAGCTTTCTAAAGGTGTGTGAATATCTTTCAAGTGGCCCAAAGTTTGTATTTACTGTACAGCAAGGACGGAAAATGCCTTGGTTTTCTAGCAACAAAAGAAAACTATGCTATTTTTGTACACCCATTCCCTTTCCATGCTTGAATACGCTTTGTTTCTTCAAATAAAATACTTCAGCCTATCTTTTTACAGTACAGAAGCAGTATCATAACTAACTTCATTGTTCCTCCTTTTGCCTTTCTTGTTCTACCTTTCAGGGACATTTGATTATTGCTTAAAGGAGAAATAGAAAATGGAGAAAGCCTAGTCTGCCTTCAACTATTCATCACTTCAATGATCAAGTTAAATGACAGCATTGTAAAAAACTCTAGTAAAACTGATTATTTGCTTGTTTTTGGCTAGCCCAACCCTGCTATTGTACCACGAAATTCAACCATTTCTTTAGCAAAGGCAGGTTGAAAGATTAGTCCTTACTTAAAATCAGTATCTGCTACTTTCCTATCCACATTGTGAAGTGGAAGATGTAATTTTCACAGTATTATTCCAAATTTTCTATTATTTCCTACACCTCTCCTTTTTAATAGATAGTCTAAATCTACCCTCAGATTCAGCATTTATTTACATTTTATGTTAATTTATCTGTACCTGAATGTGCTCTACAGTCAGTGATTCCCAGTGTTGGCTGCTACTGAAACAGGTAGGAAGATAAAAGGACTACTAACATTGTGGAACCAGACGCTTCCAGATATCACAGAATCACAGAATGGCCAGCGCTGGAAGAGACCTCAAGGTCATGAATCTCCAAACCCCCCACCTTAGGCAGGGCCACCAATCTCCACATTTAATACTAGACCAGGTTGTCTCCATGAATGCTGTCCTACAAGCTGCTTTGCTAAAAAGAGAACACACAGGGTACTCTGTCACCCAGCAAATGCTTAAACTGAGACATTACCAAGCAGAAAGCAGGTTTTCTCAAGAACTCTGACTTCAGAGTTCAGGAACATCTCCAGCTGGCAGCTCAGCAATGCAGATTAGGCACTCCTTGACTCTGATTAACGGAGCTCTGCAACTATGGACCTGCTTTTCCTCCACTTACAGTTACAGTCAAAGAAACCCACCCAGATACATGTCCAATAACTTTGCCGAACAGCTGGCTTTTAGTCTGGAAGATCTGCTAACGGCTATTTTATCATTTCATTTTAGAAGCTATTATTAAAATCCATTAACCACAGATGTCAAAAAGAGCTTATGCAAAATCTTGCTAGTTACAAAATAACCTGTCAGGGTTAGATTCAATAAAGAATTTAGGTGCTTACAAATTAGGCACTGTAAGAGCGAGGTTTTAAATAGCACATCCTTGGAATAAAATCAAAGGTCTAAAGTTAAGTACTTGGCTTCTTTATTTGGTGTAAGAAAAGAGGCGGGTTTCTCAGAAGAACCTGAGAAAGCCACGAGCTGGATATGGAGCTACCTGTGGCTGAACTGCTACTCTCCAGAGTTCATACTCAAAACCAGGTTCACGCACAGAGGATCCAGGAGATTGGTCAGACAGGACCCACAGACACACGATCCTTCTCTAGGATAGCACTTCCAGCTCTACTACAGACCTGAGCAGAGCTCACTGTTTTCACTGATAAGGTGACCACTGGAGAAGCGGGAAAAGGTGAGACAGATTTTAGTTTCTTAGCTTTAAGCAAACAAGACACATGTTGCAGCTCCAACATGAGAATCCAGTCTTCAAGCTCTTTAGTGATAGAGAACATTTGGCTGTTGAACTGGGCCACTATGCAGAAAGAATAACTCGAGATTCACAATTGAAAGATGCTGCATGAGAGAGCCTGACACTGTAAGCTAAAATGATCATGACAATTACTGAGTTGTTCTGAGGAGCACCCTATGTCCCCAAGATAATTTCTGTTCTTCACCCAACACTTGCTTTAACACAAAGCTCAGAAGTGGTAAAAGCAGAATCCATAATCCACTACTTCTGCCTTTCAGTGACTTTTTAACCTGTAGGATACAATCATATTCCTTATACTGTGCTTTCTCTTTGTGAGCCTGAGTATGTTAACTTTCTGTTATCTGTTATACAGTGTCTCTGATTATCTGGGAAGGTAGATAAATAGCTATACTTGCATTAGTGTGTCTCCAGTGGCCTGTCATGAATACCTTCAGGCTGTGTAAGGAACTGAGTCTGAGTAAGTCAGCATTATCGTGTAAAGCATGGAAGTGAAAAGTAACTGCTTCAGCCACAGCTGAGAAGAAAAGTCTTCAGGATGCTATTTTGCCCAATATTTATTCCATATGATTCATTTTAATTAGTATACAGCCGTGTCTTACTAAAAGATTTTATTAAGATAAGTAATAGTAATCCTTAATTAGTCAAGCTGTCTTTATGCAAATGAATTCCTATAAGCTTCCTCATGCGTTCAAACTCCATGAGAGGATTTCCAGGATCAGCCTACAAGCAGTTTTACTCTTCCACGATGGAGCAAAATTAAATTGTTTAAAATCAACACACTCACAATAGAAGCAAAAATACTAATGTAAAAATAAAAGGAAAACTATTAATTTTAATTAAAAGGCAGTAAAACGATATGCCCAACCTTATTTTATGCTAAGAATTTGATATTTGTAACTACCATATAAAGAGTACAGTGGCGGCATGAAGGAAATGCTAGCTTTATAAGGCTACCACCAGAAGAGGAGAAAATGCACTCATAACCATGCACACCGTACAGTGATACTTTTCAAGTATCACAAAGAAGACCTCACCGAAACCATGTTTGAGATAAATGTTATGCTATCCAGTTACAATAAAGAGAGGAGGAGATCAGACTTATTATTTCCTTCACAATGAAATCAGTATAAACAATTCGTATAATGTTTGGACACCAAACTCCTGAAACAAAGAAGCCTAGAAAATCTCTTACAACCACCCACAGATTTCGCATGCTGGCCTGTGATTATACAACTGGAGAAGATCATTCCAACTGCCATGTAAACCAATGTCAGTCTGCAAAAGATAGTAACACAATGGTTCTAATAAAAAATAAAGCAAATTCCTGGAACAGTCATCAGTACATCAACACTTCTACGTTTACCTAAGCATTTTCCCCGTAAATAAGGAATACTTTGCTTAAATTTAAAGAAGACAACTTAATTCCTATAGTGAGGGTAATAGCACTCTTGTGTGCCTTTACTAAACTACAACACACATCCAGCTACATAAAAATGAGTCTAGGACCAATAGAGCATTTCAACCTGTTCCTCCATGATACAATCTTGTCCTCATATTTTCTTGCTATATGGGAACATTCAGCCTAATTTTAGAAATATGTATCTGCCAAACAGCATATCTCTATGTGCTATGGACTATACACAAAACAAGATATTTAAATCACAGAATCACAGAATCACAAAATTGTAGGGGTTGGAAGGGACCTCCAGAGATCATTGAGTCCAACCCCCCTGCCAAAGCAGGTTCCCTACAGCAGGTCGCACAGGTAGGAATCCAGGATGAAACACTTTCGGTTCTCTCAGGAAAATACAGTGTTTCTGGAAACCAGGCCTCCACCTTTGCATTTTAGTTCTTCTCTTCCCTGGCAACCAAAAGTAAATTATCTGAATTAACATGGCCTTATGTCTAAAAGAGATGTGAAAGGATACGGCCAGTTCTCTCTCTGTGGATGTTGTCCTGAAAGTGTAAAACACTGCATACTTTCTTAGGTTAGACACAAGGAGCAGGTCACAAGATATGAAGGACTCTAATGCATTGGATTAAGCCAGCTGCTGTGAAAATAAAGTCAACAATCTACTCATTCTGGGCCTGTTTCCACTCCATACCCTTTAAGGTTGGAAATTATTGTACTCAAATCAGAATTTAATGATACGAAACATCCACCCTCCCTTTCCCAAACGCTGGGAAAAGCAGTGGCATTTCTTGGTTTCTAGTTATGCCATAGAGAAATTTTATCATTCATATATGCATTTAGTAAGGAAACTTACTTCATGGAAATGAACCTGTCGTGGTTCTATGCTTCTTGTTTGTTTGTTTGTTTGTTTTTACTTTGGGTTTTCAGTATTCCACATCAAACCATCTCTGCAAATTGGTTAATAATTTATATTTATTTAACATTAACCTCATTCTTTTCTTTAGGCTACAATTGACTGAACTGTAACTTTGTATGAACAATGGGTATTAATCATAGAAAGAAAACAAAAGGAGCAGTAATGAACTGACAAAGCTTGTTAGTCCCCTCCAAAAAGAGTGCAACAATTAACAATACAGTGAGGGAATAGCAATCATTCAAATGCAGTTAAAAAAATCCTAAATATATATATACACACACACACACACATATATATATGTAAAAAAAATGAAGAGTGGTAGCTGATAAAAACTCAAAAATCTTGGGGAAAAAAGTCATTTTTAGACTTAACAGGCTGAGAACATTTTATTTACTAAGAAAACAGGAAAAAAATTGTAGTAAACTGAATACATTGTCATTCTTATAAAAGTTTATTCAGCATTTATATAAAGGCTGTTCCCTCATATAGCCATATGTGCTTCTAATCTTGAATTGCTAACATCTCATTTTTTCTAGGTCTTATTTACACATGCAGTAACTTATTGAGTTAACAATGCATTTGTTCACGAAGAGCACTTTTCAGGAAGCACAAGACAATCTTTGCTCTTAGTGACCACTAGTTCTCTTGTGTTAAATGTGATGCAGTGATATCATCAAAACCAGGCGTATAAGAAGAGCTAATGACAATCAATTTTCCCCAATATTTTGATATTGTTTTTAATGTGAAATTCTAACTTAAATTTGAATACTACTTTGAATTCTAAAGGCAAAACCAAAAAGTGAATAAATGTACTTTTAAGTTGAACGTTCAGTCAGAATATAATCTTCACCTTTCACTGGGATAAGGGCAAGAAGGAGTTTTCAATAAACTGTGACAATCATATACTGATATTTTTTGCATAATAGCTACACATTCACAATGTGGACTGCATATTTTACTAAATGTCATGCTTAATTTGCTAATAAATTCTAAAAAGAGCAAACCCCTCCTAATAACAGCTGCAGCAGCCCAGATGCCATAAAAACAGAATGCCTTTGCTATGCAGGGGAGGGGCTGCCCTTTCCTCTGTGCAGGCACGTGGAGATGCCAGGCAGCACCAGCCATTCTCCAGCACATTGTGCACTGTGGGATTTAGACATGGGGCAGGGCAGGAAAGCGTGCAGAACTGATTTAACAAACAAAACATGGAATAAACTTTTTTGGTGATGTACAGGTGGCAAAGGAGTCTCATTCACATCTGGTTTGCTAAGTGGAAAACGGCAGCTCCAGCCCCAAGCCTCAGTCTCCCCATTGCAATACAGTGGAATTGCATGGTTTTTCTTGCTTTGGCAACAGGATCAAGCTTTAGCCCTAAAAAAAATTGATTCCATAAAGAATACATGTGCACATGCTGAATAAAAACTTACCAAGTCTTTACAGTTGATTGTTTCTGAAGAACAGCAAAGTTTGGCAGGCAGAGGAACTGTCCTTTCTGTTTGGCTTGTGGGAAGATAACATTATCATTTTCTCTTAAAACTTTTAGTATACTATTAGACCAGAAAGAACAAGCAACAAAAGCCCTGATTTATCATGAAAAATAGGGAAGCTTCTTCTTTACAAAGGGTTGTGGAAGGCCTTACCAGTAGCTCTAGAAACTCCAGTTCTCAGCTTTTCCAGTGAAGAGGCAGCACGGGGCTCTTAGCCTCTCCCACTCTCACTAAGCCTCATCCACTGTTTTTACCAACTCCTTTTAGCAGTGAAAAATCAGTCACCATGCCCATGCTGTGCCATCCATGCACAAGTCAGTTTGGCTGAGGGAATGGATGCTGTCCCTGGGCACTAAAAGGGTCTAATAAAAGAAAACAGAAGAAGCAGTTCTTTGCCTCTAACATCCCATAATGAGAAAACAGTAAACAGAGGGTGAAGTGAGGCTTGAGATCATACAGAAACTGTTCTGTGATCCTCATCATGCAAATGAGGGACTTAGTCATACTCTTTTCTCCTTGGAGAATGCTACGAGGCAGGAGTAACTTGACAGCTGCTCTCTCACAATAGCTAGATCAGATTCCAATATACTCTTCAATCCTGGGCGTTGTTTTATTACTTTGTACTGAGATGTACAAAACTTCATGCACCTGCATTACACAGCATTAAACCCTACATCTACTAAATCTACCAACACAGAAGCCGATTCAACTGGTGGATTTATTTGATGTGGTTGCTCACTGGGAAATGGATTGAAAGCACAAGCTTCTCTCAAGCCTACCACAGAGGAAACAACTATAATATTTTACTGATGTGGGCAGGACCCAAGCGAGTGACAGAGTTTGGTCAATTTGCTGCAATAAATCCCTTCTGAAACAAAGAAACAAAGTTCTTTTGTTCAGTTTTAACACGTTTCTTGACTTCTATTACCCACTTGCCTTTTTCCATTCCCAAGGAAGGTTCCATTAATCATCCTTCTAATGGAAACACTTGTGTCTGATCACTTAGCGGTGGACACAGGCATAGTATTGGGCATGCACTGAACAAGAAGCCCAAGGGAAGCCCAGCTGAAAAGTTTGGAAAAGCAAGGATGCCTTTTTAAAATAAACTTTGGAAAGGTCAGCAGGACAGCAAGGGGTCAGCACCAGGCAGCCAGTGGGTGGATGGCACAGGAGAAAGACAACAACACTTGTCATTAATTATATCTGTTGGAATGCTACACATTTCCCAACCCCCCCCAACTGGTAGTACTTCAGACATCCAAGCACAGTCTCTCCCACGTCCTACTCGACCCCAGGCAGGGCACATGCCAAGAAGCTTTCATAGAAGCCAAGAAGTGGCTAATACAAGCAGAGGTTAAACATTTAAATGTGTCCCTCCACTTTGAAACATTTTTTTCTCCAGTTCAAAGTCATCCCTTCATATTTCTCTCCTCTATCAATGAAATACATATTCTCTTAGAGCTAAATACGTGTAGATTATGGTGCCCATCCTTAAGCTAACAAAACTCTTAATTTCTTTGGAGAGGCATAATTATTGGGAATTAGACTGCTCAGAGTAGGAACTCCACTCCTAAAATTGATGAGGCAAGAATATAATACTGTGTACCACTTACCTAGGTCTAGATGTATCTGATGTCCTATATTGTTTTTCAAAACATATGTAAATATTAGAACACATCACTACCTGTGATTTTGCATGCCTTGCCACTGCAAAACTTCAAAGTATCCCTATATATAAGGTTATTTGCCCCAAAACAAGTAGTATATTTTACTTTAATAAAATCCCCAATTAACTGTCAGTAGGAGAAGAGATGGCACGCTAGCAATTCGTGAATTGATCCATTCCTCATTTACCCTAAACTCACCAAGGATATGGCCAAAGTTCACTGTTTTCTGTGAGTCAAAGAAAATAGGTATCTCTGGAGCATGATACTTGGGCTATCTCCCAAATAAATAGCAGCAAGGAATCAGCTTCTGTAAATGTCTCTCTCTATTCTTTCAGTATAGGTAAAACTATGCAACTATCCCAACCTGGAAGCCTTGTAGTTGTCTGAAGGTCATCCAAGACGTTATAGTGATGATGCAACGAAGAAGCTTTGGGTATCAGAACTTCTGCTTAGAAGGTTTAAAGCATGGAATGCTGTTATTTGTTCATGCTGTGCATTTGTTCATGTTTCTGCAGCAGGGCCTGAGGAGTCTAAAAACCAAATAGTGGGGTTCCTTTGGGAAGATGGAAGAAAAACAGAATCTAGAGGGAATTGTGCCAGAGAAGAGTCAGGTGTATTCTGTGCACTTGCAGAACCCTGTTTTGTACAAGTGTAACCATATAGAGATAATGACTTGTGCCAGATCTATCTATATATGCTTAAGTCTGCTAATGGGTTACGAATATTATTTGGGAAGAAAAGAAAAGCCAGTACTTGGGTCAGTGAAAAGTACTGTACAACACTGTGGCTTAAGGAGAAATCCTCCAATGATGCAAGGTAAGCTCCTACCCAAAATCCAGCTATTAAGATTGCAGTGGAAAAAGATGTCAAAAGAAAAAAACAGAAGTTTTCTGGGAGACCTAATGAAAAAAAAGTGAATGTGTTTTTATTTGAACGATGCTTCAGAAAGGGAATATCCAAACTGAGTGTTACAGTCTGTGTGCTCAAGACCCAAGACAGGGTTTAAATTCACAGCTTTAAAGCCCAAATTAAGTCATCATACATTTTTGAGAGTTTTATTTAACTTTTCCTCTGTAGCTTTCAAGCTTTCATAGAGTCATAAAGCATGGGCAAACATAGGTTTACTCTACAAACAGAAAAATACTGTGGAAGGAAACATATATCGTGGTAAAGCACAGTATCCACAGGAAAGTATTAATCATTGTTAACTGAAAAAAAAAAACCAAAAAACAAAAAACCACCAAAAAACTACGTAGTGCTCAAAAAGTAGTAGCTGTGTGAAAGTGACTTGTTACTTGGATAAGAACCACAGAGTGACCCACAATATTCAGCACTCATGGGTTTCACCATGCATTGTGAAGCACTGAGTGAGAGAGTTAGGGATTGAGTGACACAGGTTGCACATTAGAATTCTAAAAAGCAACTCTTCTTGCTTACTGTTCTGAAAAAAACAGCAAGCAAGCCAAAGAGTGAGGCTGATGGTACAGATATAAACCATTCGCAAAACTGCACTTCTGAGTTATGCTTGCATTAACCAAAGACTGGATATCAGTTTTCTTCTCTTATGTTGAGAGGAAGACTATGTTCTACCTACGTCATAGCCACTAGCTACTTGTACAGAGATGGAGAGATACAGGTCTAAAACACAACACAACAACAAAAAAATTGAATTCACTACTCAATACCCATGGAGAAGTGAAAAAGAGACCTGTCCAAATCATCAGTTTCAAAAAGAAGCACCCTCAGGTAGCAGGATTAACTCCTAAAATTTCACCAGAGATCTCAATCCGAAAACAAGTTGCCACCCCATCCCATAATACGCTTTCTTCCATTTAGCTCTTTCTTCCTCCATGAAATTGTGTGCTGATTTTACTGTTCTGTGCTACCTGGACCAATGAAGATAGTTACAGGTTAGTGACATTTCTGTGCTATATTTACAAACCACATGCAGTCAGTGTTTCGTAAAGCCAGAAAGAAACCTGAGCTGGTCTACTCCGACCTCCTGTTTGTATTAATGCTGTATGTATGTGTTGACTACGGAAATCCTACCCTGACCCATAGAACTGCAGAGACATTTACCAGCTTGATTCCACTGGTGAGCATTTTACGGCTCAGAACTCATTGTCATTTGAATTTGAGAACCTACTGAATTCTGCTATTGGTTCTTATTATGTCCTTCTTAGCTAGATCAAAGAGTCCCCAAGGAATCAACAATTTTTCTTTGTAAGTACTTTGACAGAGTCAAGTCAGCTCCCAGTTTTTCCCTTTACAAATTAATCCAAATGAGCTTGCAAATCTCTCTCCAGAAGACATTTCCCCTCCACTTCCTCCAGCAAATACTTTTTTTGCAACTGTTTTCTGAACTTACCTCAGTGTTTCCATATCCTTTTAAAAATGCTGACACTGGAACTAGATGAATTCTTCCAGTACCAACTTGACCAATGCCGTTTATGTGGATGTACCTTGTAGCATACTTACTGTTATCCAACACATTTGTGGCTGAATACTGTAATGGGAACTCTTATTCAGATGCCCACTCCTGATCACTTACTTACTTTTGGGCTAAAATTCTCCATTCTGTCAGTATGGCTTTGATCTCTTGTTCCTTGGTGAATAATTGTGTGGTTAACTATGTCACTGTGGACCTTCTTTGAATCTAGCAGGTTGGCTGCAATTTATTCTATGACTTACCATATTTAAGAGCATACTCTGCTCTTCTTGTGCTATCAACGAACACTACTGAGAGATGATTTCATGCCTATTTCCAGACCACTGAATTACACAATGCATGTAAGTGAAAATTAAAACCGAATTTTGAAGTGTTTGCTTTTGTGTTGTAGGGAACGAGCTACTCCTTACCTACTTCGAACAGATTGGATGACCCACAAAAGGCTGTACACATGAAGCAAATAAAAGGCTAAGTCATGTTTTCTGCCCTAGTCTCCAACTTTGTGCAAATGAATGATAGGACTGAAATAAAGATATTTCTGTGAGCAAGGAAAACGCTGCAAGTCAAACTATCTGATTTCTGTGCAGATGGGGTCAGTAAACCATCCTTATGCAGCCTAGTACATGGCACACTCAAAATCTGTGGCCTTGTCACTTCTTTGCAAGACTAGGTTTAAGGAAAACATGCAAGATCTTGCCTGGAATGGTGTGTATTAAATAGTCTACTGCATTCTCAACAGAGCTAGCAAAGGAGAAAGGAAAAAAGAAACATACAGTCTTATAACATTCATTCCTCCTCACAGAGAGAAGGGGAAAATGAGATGGATGAAAGCAAAAAAAAAAAAAACCATTGTGGGTGGATGCAGATAGTTTAATAAATAAACTAAAAAAGAGGAAAATAACAAGTGATGCAAAGGCAATCCCTTATCACCTCCCACTGCAGACCAGCCAGTGTCTGAATGATGATTACTTTGAAAAAGCTCCCCTCCAGCTTATTAGTTGAGCATAAGATTATAAAGCCTGGAACATTTCCTTGATCAGTTTGGCTCCGCTGTTCTGCCTGGGTCTTCTCCAGCCCTAGCCAACTCCCTTGAAGGGCAGAGTGAGAAACAAAGACCTTGAAACTGTGCAAGCACTCTGTATCAACAGCTGAAACATCAGTGTGTTACCAACACAGTTCAGGTCGCAAATCTTTATGACACCATACTGGCTGCCAGGAAGAACATTACCTTCATCCTAGCCAGTCTCAGTACTCTACTGGGCATCAGTGCAGCAGTACTGGGTACAGAATTAAGATTATGAAAGCAAAAGATCAAATTACCAAAGCTGCTCTAGCCCAAGTGGTTATTTATCCTATCTGGCTATAGAGTGTATAATGTCGTGAAAAGCTGTAGATCACAAATTCAGCAGCCTTGAGAATGTGTTGTTACAACCAACAGAGCTCTGAATTTCCCCTTCCTTTAAAAAATACTGTGTTTCTTTGAAATTTGTGTTACTTTTTTAAAATTAGGTTTTCATATGATGCTACATTGCCTTGCAGTCTTAAAAACCATGCTTTGCTATCTTCAGTACTTGAAAATCAATTACTTCAAAGAACTAATGTTATGAAGAATTAGTAGCACAGATTACATTAAAAAAGACTGTTCAAAAATTTGGATAGGGTGAAATTATTTAAGGCAGCCTACATGTAAAAACAATGTCTATCCTCAAATCTTACCCTTATATTAGCCCACCAGACCATTTTAATAGTAAAAAAATCACATACTAATATATTACTCACTGTATAATAGGAGCCTGCACTGTCTCAATGACAGGATATTAAATACCTTTCACTCTGTTTTCATTTAGTGTAGAAACGAATCTAGGTCTGTTGCATCCAGAAATGGAATTAAGTTATCAGAGAATATGGATTTCAACATTGAGAAACGTTGTGGTTTCTATTAAGTGCATATATATATATATAATAAGATAGAATGTCATCTATTAACTTCAAGTAGAGTATTAGAAATACGAGACAAAAATTAAGATCCGAAAATTCAGTTTTCTGCATCATCCTCACTCCACTGTGATGTTATTACTGGCCAAAACCACTTGGTTTTGTTCCCACAGCTTAGCTAAAAGTTTATTTGTTGATATATGATCACAAAAAAAGTCATTCTCTGAGTTGGGATAGGAAAACAGCTTAAACATCCAGCCCTTCCTTTGGAAAGGTTCTGTAAAGGCTCCATTGCTTTGGTCAGACATTTGTGTCTGGGCTCATAATCTGGGAAAAGCAAAGCCACGAATCCCCCAGAGTTATTGTTTTACACAAAGTGACCTGTTCTCCCAGTTGTTTTTCCAACTGGGGATTCTGGTGAGAGAGATCAGGATTATACCTGCCTAAACTACAATAGGCTCTTCCCACTGTACTCCTGAAAGCTGAAACACTGTGGATTTTCTGTCTTATAAATATCCAATTTAAGAAAGGAAAAAAGGGATCAGGTAATCCACAAATTTAAGAGATGCTGGGATCCCATTATGAGCAGAAAACTTTGGACTTTTCTTGAGGCTTACATTCCATTGCCTGAAGCATTTCCCTGAATTATTTCTTCCAGAGTTCAGTGAGTTGAACAAAGGGCTTTGGAGGGAGAAGATCTGAATAGATTTGAATTAACTGAGAAGTGAACATCAGACAGGAGAATGGCCATGATCCACACACTTCCATTACTCTTTGGGACGAGGCCTTGCATGTTGCTCTCACCTGGGTGATACTCCAAGAGTCAATACCTCAGCAGTTCCTGGGTGCTTAGGATGAATGCATCAGGTACCTGCAGTGAGAGCCCTGCTGCAATTCTGCTACCAGCCCATGCATGTGGGTCACATTTGGAGAAACGGAATGGAGGGAAGAGTAGCTGCTGGGCACACACTTCTTGTCCTCACACATAGCAGTTAGGTTGTCAGAGCATGCAACAGTCTCAGGAGCTCTAACACATTTCTCCAGTGTATTTTCCTAAACAGTGAGCTTAGATGATTTTCTGGTAGTTACAACAAATGGACCAAAAGGTTGGACAAAGTAGTCTGGGGGGAGCTTATTAGTCTAACTGTACAGATTGAAAATGATATTGTTCTGCATTTTACTCTTCTCCAGATCTGCCAGAAAGAGGATATACTGCATCCCATGTTTCCACACATCATCAAAATCATCAAATCCCATTACAAATAAGCAGGCATATAGTGCTGTCATATGACAAGTCATGTTCAATTCTCATTAACCAACAATGTCTATCCTCAATTAGAAATTTTTGATTCTTTGTTAAGTTTGAAGGTAGCACCCAAGACAGTTTTTGAAGCGTTCATTTTTCATTTTAATAACAAAATCTCAACTTTATCTCTTTCCTTGAGTAAGGAAGCACTACTTCTTTCTGTTCTCTTGAAAAAAGTTTCTCCTACTACTTCTGATGAACATTCACTGCTTCTGATGAAGGAGGTACTGGAGATGCCAACTTTTGATGCTGATTCAGAAGCACCCGCCACATGTTGTAAAAGTTGCTGCCTAAAAGGGATTATGTGTTCCTTCAAATAATATACGCTTAAGGAGATATGAATAAACTTCCAAATTCCAAAATGATTAAAAAAATATAATACTCCCACAGAAAAGGAAAAAAAAAAAGTGAGAACCAAAAAGAAAGTTGATGAAATGGAACCAATTCACGCCAATTTTTGCCAACACATTTTATATGAAAAAGATGTCAGATGTCCTGGAGTTATTTATAAAGCTAGTCTACAAACAAGAACTGTCAGTACCAGAAAAATGGGTTTCATCTGCTTCTTTGTTAGTTTCAGAACACTTACAAACCTGTTGCAAAGAATAATCCAAAAAGACTGTCACATTCAGTAGATTATGTAAAGAAGAGTCAGAAGACTAGTTTGTTCTGGTATAATTTAGAGCAGCACTAGGTCTGATTAACTCATGCTAGATACTGTACAGATCATACATAATATGCAGTCTTCCTTGACCTCCTCCTCTAGGTCCTAGTTCAGAGGGTGAGAAACGTCTGAAAGGAGACCAAACCTTCATTATTTTCTTAGACATACAAAATATATAAGATCTATTGCATAAATGTAGTGGA
Source organism: Tetrao urogallus (assembly GCF_951394365.1). Lineage (NCBI taxonomy): Eukaryota > Metazoa > Chordata > Aves > Galliformes > Phasianidae > Tetrao > Tetrao urogallus. The sequence goes on along the minus strand of NC_136815.1, from coordinate 30,632,956 downwards.
CAGTTTTCACCAGGTATATTTTCACTGCCACAATGCTCAATCATCTCTTTGGTATACACTTAACAGCTTCAGGTCACTATTCAGTATCTTTTAAAGAATGAATTATTATCTCCTTCTTGCTTTGCACAACTTCAACAGGAAAAAAGAGATCCTTAACTTCTCTTGTCCTTGGCATTTACCAGAGGATTTTTTTCAATCAACAGAGAACCGTAGTGGCTGAAAAATCTGAATGTAACAATCCAGGAATTACAGAACTGAACTATTTCATAATACACTGCAGTTCAATTTCAGTATGACCCTAAGCTTTATTGCATTCTTCCCCTCAGAAGCAAATCTGCCTTAGGCATACTATTTTTGACAGTCTACAGTACATCCTCCACAAACCTAAATTTATATGGTAAGCTCTTATTCTTAACTCCAATTTTATCCTCATTTTGGGGGAAAAACTAAAGATAAGGATCAGTTTCTACACTTTCCCTTAGCTGCTTCAGAAAAGGGAATGCAAATAAAGCTTCTTTATTTCTAGTTATTATTCCAATTACTTATCCACAGTTTGGATCATGATTGCTTCTATTTATTCTGGAAGCCTACACACTGCACTATTTCTGCATGACTGCTTGTCAAACAGACACCTCAAACAACGATAAACAGCTTCCTTTCATAATTAGAAATTCAGAATTTTCCAGAGGAACCAAGAGAAACATTTTTTACATAGACAACAATTGAGCTGCAAATTGGAGCTGGAAATTAGTCATAGAAACAACTAGAAGTAAAGCAAAGTCATAAAATAAGGACCAGGGTTCAACCGTGTAAACTTTTACTAATAAGGCATATTTGCACATGTGAAATAGTCAAAAAGTTTTTAACACATGATGTAGTATGCATCTATGCTCTGTAAACATACTTTAAAAGTACATCAGGTGATCCTGTTCTGAGTAAAAGGTTACCCAGAATTAGCATAAAATGAATGGTTTCTAGACTAGGAAGAGCAACAAAGCTGAACACAGGTAACTGTCTTTGTTTTGAAGAGTCATAAGAAAGAATGAACATGTAACACCAGCCTTCTTTTATAAACAAATCAACATCTCGAGTCTTGTTATAAAGCCTTTACACAGAGTATGGGCTAGGAAAACAAAACCTGCACATCATTATATGTTAGGAAATGATGCAGCTAAGCAGAAGTGACAGACAAGTTTCCATCTAAAAATTAGGGCGGCTAATGGGGAGCACTGACACAAACTGTTTTTAGCTTCAGCATAAGAACCTGACGTGACAGTGACATGCCCTACAGGTCTGACTCACAGGCTTCTCTGCGTGACAAGCCTCCTTCATACACTGCAGAGCAAAGTAAAAGCAAGGAATTACTTGGGAGAAAGTTTGGTTACCCCTACAAAATTAGGCAGAGAGAAAGGTGCAGATGATTTGACAAGAACAGCACTTGATTTCTGAGGAAGGTAACATAACGCAGTCCACCCTCTAAGATCCTGACGTGGTGAGGTGCTGAGAGCACTCCAGTTCAAGGGGTTGCAATCAGTGTGGGATGCTGAGCACATTGCAAGTCACGCCCTGACTCATGCAAGCACCCAATATGCTCACAACAGTTCAACCAGCCACCTCAAAGATTTGCACATAACCCACAGCCACACAAAAAGAAGGTTGGAGCATATGGCAAGGTTTCTATTTGCTCTGACTGACATCAGAGAACTTTCAAGCAACTGCAAAACGCTACACATCCAAATGCTTCAAAGGTGTTTGTAAAATTCTACTATCATGCTGTGGGACTGATCCTGCTGTCCTCCTTCCCTTTCAACAAACTCCTGCTTGGAATCCATTTGAGAACACATTGGCCCCACGCTCTTTTCACAATGACAGTTATTAAAAAATAGCAGCAGAGTGAATAGAGAGCTGAAGTTCAAAGACACTGCTCTATGTGTAGCTCTTTCACACATTAACGAAAGTATATTTATATAACTGCAATATTTTGCAGGTCCACATTTGTCCTGTCACCTACACTGTCTGCTCCAGTTTAGCGTTTCCAGTAATGTGAACATGTTCCTGAACATGTGATATGACACCAGCAAAATTCCCCTCTTCCTCAGCCCCTTTCTCCCCTTTGCACTGTGTGAACAATCAACCCTAGCTGTGCTATCTAATCCTAGGAGCTCCTTAAAGAGCTGACTTACTGCCAGCTTTGGTCAGACAACTGTTTTATCTTACCCCATACTCAGGACTCAGAGTCACACTCACTTTGACTGACAACATGAAGCAAACTGCATTACTACTCTAATCTTCAAGATTGTCACGATTCCTAGCACGGCAAGTTGGGAGTATGAGTAAACTCAGACCTTCTGCTCCAAACACAGATGTCCCTTACACTTTAGATAAAGAAAACCTTTGCTAAACATTTATTACAGCAATGGTTATACAGATAAATCTTCTGATGCCAATATCTACGCAGGTCTTTGCTCCTTTTTTCTCCTCTCCCCTACTGCCATTCCAGCCCATGTTGCTCCATTAATTATGCTGATACAACCATCTATTTGCCAGGAAAATAGAAGTTACATTTCACATTGGCCAACTTTCCAGACTCATTCATCCCACAGACCCAAACTGTTGCACTGACACAAGGGGTGGCAGTGCCAGGCGTACATGCAAGTGTCACCACTAACAGATGGTCTATGCAACCATGCCTGATGGACTACATTAGGAGCATGATTCATTTGGAAACTTAATTCAGTTATATAGGCTGACTCACAACAGGAACCACAGGTTTATTGTGGAATAGTGCAATTATGCATTTCTCTACAGAATACTAAGGCTTGTTGGACGACTAAGCCCATCTAACACCATGTCACTGCTCAAATGAGCTGCCCAGCCTTTCTCCTTCCCCTAGAAACATGCTCCTGCCTCCAGTCCTCCACCACTATGGGCACTCAACCAACTCTTAAGGGGAGTCATAAATCTCATTTTTACAAGGTAGCCCTCCAAAGCGAGCCTTGTAGGTGCCTGTGCAACCATGAGAGTAGGAGCAAGATGGCAGGAAAAGGATGAGATCATTTCTTTTTGTAGCAGCTACCAATTAAGCTGAATTGTAGTGTCAAACTAACAGCATAATGGACGATGGAAACACAAAGGAGTGCTACCTATCTGCCAGCCATTCCTCCAGTGAGCAATAAAGGGTCTCAGACAGGTTCATCCTCCTAACTTAAAATGGTAGCATGTGTTAGAGTTGGGCAAAGAAAATGTATTAATTTTTCTGAGGGAATAATCAGTAAGGCTTCATTGGCTGTGAAGATGGCTTTTCACCTGGAGGTTTAGGTAAATACAGAATTATACAGGAAAGCATTCTAAGCATCTAAGCAGTCAAGTTTCAGAGGAAATATCAGACTAAAGTTTGTACCTTAGCTGTCTTTATAACTAGGTGTGGAGACATATTCTATGGAAATTAAACATACAAGATTTGTTTTTAACCCTTGGAGATTTCCATATGATAGCTTTTTATTGATTCTTTGGTAAAAAAAGGTCCCTGAATTTTAACTGCTTCATCAGTGGTTTAACAATACCAACTTCAGCAGTAATACAGCTATAGAGTAAGAGGGGATGACTTCTCATCTCTTTTAGTCTGAATTTTCCACCTCAGCACTAAATGAGAGAAGTTAGGCTGTACAAAAAGAAAGTCTGATGAAATAATATGGTGACAGGGAGCGTGGTCTTCTTCTACAAATATAGACACAGGAAAAAGTGACAAAAAAAAGAGAGTAGACTGAGGTGGAAAAAAAGGATTTTAACCCTCAGGTTACTTTTCTTTCTCTGACCTTTCCCACATCACAACCTCAACTGAGGTGTGCAAAGCTGAGCAAGGAATAGCTCAGGATTCCCAGAAAGAGAGGAAACAGGTGCCTGACTCTAAAAGTGGAAGAAAGACCTTGATCTAATTTTCTACTATTAGGATTAGTTGTCCATTTGAACCAAAGTTTTATATTCTAAATATACAAACAATTTTAAGTACAACACTAAGGTATATTTGGAATTAGGCTACCACTGATATCAAAGAAAACTGTGAGTAAGGTGAGGTACAGAGCAATAGCTTTTTCATGTTACATTTCATTCAAACATAGGTGTTTAAGTAGCATCAATTTAAAAGCAGTTTATTCTTTGACTGTCTGTAACTCCGAGCACTTCTTTAAAGTCAAAAGTCCTGGTGAATGTAGTGCTAATCTTTGTGGAGTGCACAGAATGCAGCAGGAACTCATGGGTCACATACTGCATAGCCAAAAGTACCTCTAGAGACATATGGCAACAAACTTGATGGGGATAGCCTGAGAGGTCATTGAGAGCCTGAACACATGTCAACGTGATAGGAGGAGCAACTTACTTAGATTCTGTAGCCTGCATAAAGGTTTACCAATATACTGACCACCCCTATTAGCAGCCTACTGCACTGCACTGGAGTTGTTTTTCCATCAGTGACATGTTTTGTCCTAAAGTTTGTCAGTTTGTCTTTTGAATGCTTCTAATAAAAGATTTGGGGTTACACTACTGCCATTATAAATTGAATGAAACTGTGACTTCTCTGCTGTGGAATCCAGCTCTTCAAAGTTTAGGCAGTAATTTCAGGTTGTTTTCTTATCCAGCCCTGCTTATTCACCTGTTACTAGCACCACAATGTTTTCATTCAATAGAGAAAAATTTGCTTGATTCCTACCTCTCAACAAACAGAAATTAACTGGCTGACTTGCAACCATGCGTGAAGACATCAGCCCCAGCTGCTGTACGTCTACAGCAGGCCTTGAGTTAAGATTAAAGAAGCACACAGTGTCAAGTAAATTGACCTAACCAGTTTTCTCTAGAAAGCATACTGAACTCAACTGTAATATACCTTGTCTAATTTTCTTGTGTCAGCACTACAGACAACAGTAGATACTTGCTTCACATCATTTACGGGGGGGAAAAATGGCATGGGAAAGTGTAGCAGCAAGTGAAAGAGGTAAAAGAGAGGCCTGGTACAGGGAAAGGTTGCAGGGAGGAATCTAGGACAGAAAGTGATGGGCAGTGAATCCTGTACTGAGCTTGCTTTCTTCATGGCTACACAACACAGCAATGCTCATGCTTAAAGGCAAGAGTGCATTCAAAGAGGCTCTTGTTGGCTTTCCTTGCATAATTTTGCCCTGTGCAAAAGCTTGTACAAGATCTGATGTTGCTTACTGTGCAAGTGCAGCACAGCAGCAGAAGGCCTCATGTCCCACTGATGTCAAGTCCCACCACTCCGAGGCTGTGCTCCAGGCAGGAAAGCTGCAGAGGTTACTGACCGTGGTGCTGTGGGCTGGTGACACTGACACTATCCTACCAGACTGAAGCAGGCAGCTTCCTTCACAGGGGCCTCCCATGGACATCGCATCTCAGCAGCTGTCAGTCATCCATGCCCCAGGCCAGACCCGTGCGGGTGACCTACAAGTGAAATGTTTTTCCCTACTAATCCCTAGCAGCCATCTGAGGCTCTCTTTAATAACATAAGATGTCACCCCGTCAAACAAAAATGGTACTAATTTCTGTTTTTGAGGTGAAAATTACATTTTGTTTTCTAACAATTATTCATATCAAAGAACAAAAAAAGCAAACCAGTGACCCGTCCTTTACCTTCAGCTTTCTTTGTGTCCCCTGTTCTTCCAGACGAAAACAGTCATGGGAATGGCAGCTCTGTAGGGTCCAGCAGTCCCAGCGCCTGGCCGAGCTGCTGCCTGAGTGCAGCAGTTCTGCTCTGGTGAGCAAAGAGCAGCAGGGCAGCCACACATGGAACAGCCAGGGAGGGACTGAGGGAGACCCCATTCACCACACTGGAGATGGGTAATGAAACAGGCAAAATCCGTGGCTAAGTATGGTCTGTAGACAGCATCAGCGGTTGGGACTTCTTAACCAATATTAAAATCACTTGCAAGGCAGGAAAACAAAACAGAACATGGGCCTGTGGAAGTGACTTAATATTTAGATGCTCATAACCCAGCTGGTATGTCGAGCTGTGTGCTTGCTCCCTTTGCCAATAAAATTATAAGGATCTAGATACTTGGGATTACATATGAGAGAAATGTTAATGAGTTCAATATGGCACCTTTGTGTTGCTTATTTTATACGACTACTCAAATATTTTAAATACATTAAGTGTATTAATTCTCTGGGGAGGTACAAATACAGCTATTGTCGCTGATTATTAAGAAAAAAGCTTATATGGCAACTTTCAGTTAGTTTTGGTTTAAAAGTGAACTATGCACATAGAAAAAAATACATCTTTTTCTAACGAAAGACTTTCAAAGAGCCTTATGAAAATTCTCTATATATTGGAGCCAAATATTTCACAAAAGGAACTTGGAAACAAAATACTGGTATTTTTTCTTGGATTGATCTCAAACAGAGGCTTCTGACTACAATAGTATTCAGCACTTTCATGATATGAACAATTGCCTTGGGACTGAGAAATCAATTCTGTAAAGCTCTAAAAGTGCTGAAGATCAGCACTGCGCAGGATGCTGCCGGTATTCTTTCTAGGATCAGTTAGCTGCTGAACTGAGAAACCCAAACTGACTCGGTGCTACTGATGTATTTCAAATTTTAAACATGATCTGCAGATCCGAACGCTATCTTACTAAATAATTTTTCTCCAAGCATCTACAAAGAAATGCTTTTAAGCACCTTCTTCATCAGAAGAATTATTTTTAAGTATTCAAAAACTCTTCAGGAAAAGATGTGGATTAACTCTGTAGGCCACGGTAGGTGTGCCATGAGAAGTGTTATACTGAAGATGATTAAATCTGTTGCCTGAAAATGTATTAACTAACCTGACAGAGGAAATACATAAGAAAAAATCAGGTAGAGATATGTGGCTTAGAAAGAATATATTGATAAGATATCTCAGCTTTTTTGATTTCATGGAATAGCTACACCGTAATACTTTTGAAACAACATAGTGCTTACAGATGAAAGCAATGCTCCCAACAAGTAACTAGATCTCAAAAACATTATGGTAAAAGTTTAGAAAAGGATTAGCAAGAATAGTTATATCGGTGCTGGATGACTCTCAAATACATGCCCATGGGTTGGTTCTCAGAAAATATTTGCTTGTTTCTGAAAGATCAATTTCTCTGGTGATATTTTTTGATACTAAGACATCTACAGTCACTCGCCAGTTGCAAACCTATTCCCTCTTCCTCCTAACACTTTTTGGTAACTGCATTCTTTACACTTCTAACTACCAGTAGTGAAGAGAGAGTTTCTAAAAGGGAATCTTGTCAGCACATAAATCATTGGCATGCCACTTAAATAGCTTCAGTCTTGGTATGCTAAATTTTCATGCTCTGATAAGATTTTGGCATGATCCTTTAATTACTCTTGCAAAGAACACAAATAATTAAATCATGAAGCACTCAGTTTTCTTGGCATTGTTCCCAATCAAAGGCAATGTGACTATATGCAAAAGATCACTACTGCTATTACAATGTAAATAAGGCAGTAAAATCCTAATATGGAGATAAAAAGTAAATTATTATAGTGTATAAACTCTGCAAAAATTAAGTGGTCAGCTTAGTCATCTCCTGATAATGGGGACTAATAAAAACTGCTTGAAAATACTTACAGGCAGAAGAGCTAAGCAGCTTTCCTTACAGAGCTTTACAAACTCTTCTATAGTACAACTGGCTGTGTGTTTGAGGCGAAAAAAGGGGTCCAAAACTTTATGAATTATTCAAGATATTTAGGAGTATTGTAAGGGGATGTGCCCTAAAACACTCTCCCCAGTTCAGAGCCTCTGCACTGCAGTACAGCCTAAAGGAAAGTATATTCAGAGGTCCTGTACTTGGTACCTACTATTGACCATTTGTATAGATAGGTAGCACCCGCTTGCTTTTTTCTCTTAAGTGTCAGCACAGGTACAGAAAAGCAGTCATCACTGCCTTCCTTCTCCATTGCTATGCTGCTGTCTTCAGACAAGTGGATGAAGCAGAACAGAAAAACACTCCACACCATAAACTTTGTTCCTGCTCGTAAGTTCTTGACTTGTGAGTGGAACTTAGCACCAATCTCTGCCCCTGATGCAGCTGTATAAATTCTGACCAGGTCAGAAACATACAGAACTGTTTAGTGTGTCCCAGGAGCCAGCCCTAGGCAATTCCCTCTTTAGCATTCAATTCTATCTGCTGCTATGCCATCTGCTTCCAGGACAGCTACATCCTGTAGAAAGGTACTGAGAATTTAGGTTAGCAACCTAATATAAAATTATAGCCTACTTTGTAGATCTTTGAGTGGTTGATTAGATGTAGTCTAAAACTGCAAAACTGAAGACTAGAAAACAGAGAGACATTGGCCATAAGACTATCAGCATGACCCTAGCATGGTCCTTTATGTGCACATAGATGTGCACATCTATGGTACAATCTTTAAACACATGCTCATTCCATTCTGAGCCATTGCCATTCACAAGATGAATATATAGGGAATAATAGCACTTTCCCAAACTTCTCCTATAACAAACTCCAAGTTTCATGATAAACAAAGTGGGAGATCGTAAGGATGCTCTGTATACAGGGGAAACAGCTAAGTAGACTGCTTTACCAGGGTTTATACCACCAGGCTTGCCATCAGCACGGTGACTGACTTTTAGCAAGATGTTGAGCATCTTCATGCCTCATCTCCCTACCTGTAACACATGCTATCAGCTTTCTGGATAAAGCATTTAAGACACATTGCTGAAAAGTCTATGCAGTAAACAGGTCTCTCTTTCAAGAGACCACAGTTACACACCTCATACAACCTTCCCTTGTCAGTGGAAAGACTGAAAAAACTCCACACCTTTCAGCTTAAACAAATCAAAACATTCTTGCTCTTTGGATCACACCTGGAACTATTTATTACCAAGATCTGATCCTGTGATGGGATTAGTTCAGCCTCAGTGTTACAGTAACTCCACTGTGGTTTCAGTCTTGTAACAGGGAATAAAAATACATACTTCTGGAGTTATGTTTCATATTAGATGGCGAGCGTATTTGTACGAGCCCTCATTTTCCCATTTAGCTTCAGAGGATCCCATTACAGACTTTTGTATGGTTATTTTCTATTTCTGCATTGGGTCAAGCTTTCCCCAGGGTACACTTCTAATTCATGGTCTTCTACATTATTATTACCCTTTTGACCTAAATGATTAGCCAAAGTTTGAGGCCCTGAGGGTCGTTCCTATTAGGAGGAGAAAATTATGAAGTCAAGAATCTTTTAGGCATATCTAGTTAAAAAAACAGCTCTGAAATCACCCGCCCCCAACATCACTCCTTTTTCCTTGAATGCAGGAGATACACAACAATAAAAATTTCCTACCATCCCTTCTTGAAGCCTTTTCAACCAGGATGCAGACTCGCATCCTCTTATGGGACTGTCATAGTACTTACCTAATTATTTCTTTCACTTTCTTATCCTCCCTTGACTTCTTTTGCTAAGTGTTTTTCTCCTGCTCCCTCTCTTTTACTTCCTCCTTGTCTTTGTCTTCCAGATATACCCAACTTCCAGGGAGCTTGGTTTAACACTCAGTCATACCCTCCTTCTACTTAATTAAAAAGCCAGTTCATCCCCACACAGTCTTCTGTTTTGGAAGGTGAAATTAGGGCAGAGGCTGCTATTGTTTGTACTGCTACTAAAATTACCTTACCTGTTCCTTAAAAAAAGGGTGCAACACACACTAAATTCCACTTTTCACCCAAAGACACATCCCCAAAGTGTACATGAGATCCTTCTGGTTTGCTTGTGATGTCTCTCACCCAGCTGGCTCTAGGGTCTGCACCCAAACCAACATTTCTGTGGGTCGTGCCAGCGGTGTTGGCACAGGAAACAGTCCTGTCCTCCCCCATCCTCACCTCCATCACTGCTTGCAGGAAAAACAGCTGCAAGAGCTCAAAGGAAAGAGTGGTAGATGCTCAGGGATGAGCAGCCAAGAGTGGGGGAAGGCGGGACAGCGCATTTGGCATTGGTGTCAGCACACCTGGCTTAAAGTATTCATCAAACTAGCCTTATCCACTGAAATCCCTGGGAGTTTTAGGCTAGCAAAAATGCTTGCAAAGGAGACAGCAGTAGCTGCTGGTTCTAATCAGAGAGAATTTGGATATGGACTACATGGAAAAGCTGTGAATTTTTAAATTATGACAGTTACACAGAGTGGGCTCAACTCTTTCTATCTGACATATTTAACTACCTATCAAAATGAATTGGAAAACATAACAGGAAACATACTCACAGTGAATCCTGCCGTGGTCTTGCCCTGACACAAGGTTTCCCTGGTATTTCACAGCCTTAGCATCTGGAACCCTTAAAAGTTTTAAGAATGTAGTAATCTCCAAAAGAACATCACGAAAGAGAAGCACAGTTTAAAGGGAGAGTAAGTGACTTGCTCCACATTCATAGTGATGTTTGTGGCAAAGCCCTTATGCCTGCAGCCCCATCTCTGAGGCTGCCTGACCACAGAGCTCACCTCACAATGGGAGTTTAGCTACTATCTTCAAAGGGGAAAACCCCATGTGAGTAAGCTGTAAAAATATCTAGAAAGAAGCACTTCAGAGACTGCACTGCTGTTCTTTTCTCTTGCAGACGCACATTGTCAAATAAATTGAAGGCATCAGTTCTTCAGGAAAAACTCAGAGGATTCTCTGAACTACTTAAGCAACTGTGCTATGACTGTAGCCCCAAATAACACAAATATTAAAGCTGAAAAGCATGCATAAAATCTATATTACCACATTAATCTCAAAAAGACATTTGGCTAATATAAAATTCAGAATCATCTTCATTGATGGTTAAGGGAAATAAAGTTGTAATAAATTGCTGCAAAGCAAAGTACTAATGATTGAGTGAGGCTATGCAATTAAGATATAACTTTTAAAATCACCTTTGAGGTTAAATGCAGAAGAATTATGAGTAAAAGGGCAATTAAATGCCAGACATTTCAATCTAAGGTCTTCTCATCAAAGATTCAGTTACCTAAATTGTTTTTCACTATTTCAGAGGAAGAGCTGGGTGTAACAATAATTCATCCCCCGCAAGAGGAAGTAAAGAATACTCTTTCAAACAAAAGCATTACCAGGCTATCAAAATCTTTACAAAGAAAAATAAACTAATCAAGATTGATCTACTAGGGCTCTCAAGTTCCCAAATTCCTAAATGTTAACATTAGGTTATAAAAGGGAAAGAAGTGTAAAATGTAGCCATTACCGTCTTCACAGCACAACTTGAAGTAATATATATCTCAATGCAACATGAGCTGCATGAGCAGCGTACTTGATATTTCTATAATCTGTAACTTTTTACATAATTTCACATGCTGCATTTAAAAATAATTGGCTTCTAAAACACTTTAAGACTTATTTTGAAGGAGAAACAGAGATTTATTTATGATCTGATCCTGCAGACCCTTACACATCTGACTGACTTTAGCATATATAATGTCTCTGTTGAGTAAAGATATTCAAATTTAAGCGTGTTCAAGATTGCAAACTCATTTTAAGTTTTCTTTGGGAAGCACCTGAAAAATCGAGCATTTACTGACTGAAGAATTAAAGTAACTGAAAATTACATTTGTAAATGAACGTTACAAGAATATGCTTTGCACATTATTTAAAAGACTAACCTTTATCTACATTTCCTTCTTCTTTCTAAGTGATGATGTGCTACTACATATGTCCAAAGGAATATCAGAATGTTGCACTGTCACACCATTTTCCACCCAAATCATGCTAAAATCAGCAATATAATAAGTTGTCCTGTTTTGTGAAGTTCTGTGCCTCTAATAACAGCAGAAAGAAAAAAAAAAGAATATAAGGAAACAAGGAATAGGAATATAAGGAAACAGGTTCTCATCCTGAATAACTGTGACAAGATCGGGAATCTGCCTATTACTGATCAGTAAGATTTAGACTACTATACTTGTATCATATAATTAAATAAAACCTTCATGCAATTTCCCTTGGGTAGAGAAAAAGAGAAGGAAGAAGTACATTTGACAAATGCTAGTCACATCACTTAATGCATGTCTGGAAAGACCTTAGAAGGCGTATCTATTTGAAAATAACTAAATAAATTCAAAATTCACACTGGTTTGTTGCAAGAGATCACAGTTTTTATTTTAAACTAGGAGTGTGCTGTTTTGCTCTGAGCTAAAATAGTCTGCATAAGCCACCTTCAAAACACACGGTGAAAATGTGCTCTTAAGATATACAAGACAAAACTGAAGTTGAACCAAGTACAAATTAAAAATTTACATCCAGAGTGAACAAAGTTAGAGTTTGGACAGGTGGGAGGAAAAAAAAAAAGTCTATTCCAATGTGGTGCTTTTTATCTTGTGCATAACGTACACATTTTATTTTCTCTTCATTTACACCATTTACCCTATGGACACTGTTGCAATAGTACCACACAAGTTGGTTGATACATCAGTTTAAACAAGTCACATTCCTTACTGCTGCCATTTGCATGGGCATCGGGGTAAAAACCAAGTTCTCGGACTCAAAAAACTCCCAAGCACCCTCTCAGAGCTGTTTACAGCAGCCTTTCCACCTTAACATTTCTGAGATACACACACAGCTCTCCTGACACATGGAAAAGAGTGCAAATTGCCTGAGTATTCAGCATCGTAAAACACAGTCGCTGATATAAAAGCTGAAAATGTGCATACCAGCTTTTTATTGTGCGTTTACAGCCCCATTCAAGTTTATGAATAAAGTTTCATTAAGAGTTGAATTATTACGTATCAGGTACGCTGGCACTCCATTAACACGAAACCAAAAGCCGGAACCAACCGCATTTCTACTCGCTGCTCACCATCGGATTTCTCCACATACATCTGCAATTTTCAAAAATTCCTCCCACTTCCACAACAACCTTCTGCTAATTTTCTTCGATTTTCTGCTCCACTAACTTAAAAGTCATTTCCTTAAGAAAACAGATGACAGACAACTTGAGTGACTGATGATATTGTGCCATCACTTTGTTTTTCTCTGAGGCCTTGGTTTAAGAGGATGGATGTTAGTGTAAATGACAGAAAGGGGAGCTTCGCATAGGATTTCACTTCTGTTCAAAGACAAGCTAATGCAACCTCACTGAGGTGCAATCAACTTGACAAATGGATGCTGTGCAGCCCTGTGCCTCCCACTGAAACCCGAGAGTCTGATTTACACAATATTCCCCCTGTAAACTGAAGGAAGACCAAATTCCAATCAGACTTAACGCTGCTTGGCTGTATAATGGGTTGATCAGATAATTCGTCCCATATAATGAAATCTGATAATAGTGGGAAAAAACACATCAGAGAGAATGGAATACATTAATGAACTTGTAAAAATACACTTAAGTCTTAACAGATTTAATAAACAGAAGAGAAACAGCTCAAACCAGGAGTCTTCATATGTGGTCAGCAGTTCTCGGGTTTAACAATGAAGCTGACCGAAAATACAGAGTTTCTATTTACAATTGACTACATTCACCACACCTTTTTTCAGATGGCCAGGAAAAAAAAAAAAAAAAAAAAAAAAAAGCATTTAAATATCAAAGTGAGCTTTGTAATATGTTTACATGTCTTGCCTTGTTCTGCTTCCCCCTCAAACTAAACTAATTCTATGATACAAGCTGTTTTCTCAGGGAAATGTGAGTCAGATAGAAATGTTTTCCTACCCAAGAAACAGCGTTTCATTTACTAACTGGAAAAAATAGGAAACATTTGCTTTCAGACTTTTAAGATTTTTGAGGGGTTGAAAAACAAAGACAATTCTGTTTCAAAACACTTTTTGCACAAGTTTGATGGTTGGCACAGAAGTTAACTGAATGTTTACGTTGGAAAAATGTCACAGAGATGTCTATTAAAGCCAGTATTTTTTGTGTCTCACAATAAACTACTCAGATTGTCATGTTTTCTGCAAATAAACATTCTGCCTTAGCAACTACAATCGCCATCAGAAGCCGTTCTCACACATATGTGAGCTAAGTAGTGCCGAATTTTTAGGGTTTTATTTACTTTGCTGTTGTCACAAATAAAAGAAAAAGAAAAAGGAAAAAAAAAAAAAAAAAGAACTTATACAAACATCTCATGCTGAAGTGAATGGATTTCAACAGCTGCTGATTTGGTGACATGGAGAACCCCGGTGGAGATGTCCCGCTGAATTAACGTCTTGGAAATGTTAAAAAGAAACTTCAAACAGCCCTTGTTTAGCAGGCGGTCGAAGCTCACTCTCTGTGGGGATCATGTGAAGACTAGCAGAGCAGTCACTCAGTCATGTATCAGCCTTGTCAATAGTTGCCTATTTTCTCAACAGGTGTCTCAATCATACACCATAATCCTTTCCCCCCATAGGCTTCTATTTAACAGAAATCACTATCACACATGACACTGTTTTCACTTAATGAGATGTATATTCATTTCTTCATAACTAATTCCTTCCCACCATCTCAGCCGAGTTTTGGTATGAACACTTCTCTCTCACCCCTCTGGACCAGCAGGGAAAGTGTGAGAACTGCAGCACAGGAGTGAGGACGCATTTAATCCTTTGTTATTGCAGCAGATAAGTACAGCAAACAGCAAATGATCACTCTCTGTTCCATCAGATAACTATGAAACCAAGCTGCTATGCTGAGGTATGCATCACTATGCAGCAGTCGCTTGGTGCTAGGACAACAAAAAGCATCAGTGACATAAAAGACCTTTCCATAGGTAAAAATGTAGGGAAATTGTCTGTTGTAACTAAGCTTTAAATAAATGCTTAAATAAAAATCCAGGTAGCCATTTTAAAAATATCTTTTTCCTACTTAACGTACAACCGCGAGCTTTTACAGCATTTTGTTTTGTAAATTCAATTCCTTCTTTATATTTTGAAAATCTCATTTATTTTAGAAGTCACATACATATAACGAGAGAAGTAAATTACGTCCTAAGGGTAACAGCTATCAGAAGCCAGACAAAGGATGACAATTCACAGAAAACTTTAAATTCCATATGGCTTTTAGCCTATAACAAAGTGCATATCAGTAAGCTTAAAGCTATGCTTTTTGAGCTGTGTCGGTTTTAAGCAACACAAAAACCTTCTAACAAATGTTACAACATTTTTTTTCAGACAAAAAGCAACAAGCCAGTAAATATTCTACAGCACTTCCTAAATTTGCACAAATCAGATCTCTTACAATGTGAATTAGAAACAAATATGTATCACCAAACTACTCTGGGCTTCTTGCTAATTATGTTTACGAATATTACCCATATTTACATCAAATACGGACAATCTGATACACCCTTTTTATTCTCAAGCCAGCCTCTTCCTTGATCGATGAAAGAAATACACTTGTAAAATAATGTAGGCAGGTTAGGAGCGGCATGTTTCACTTTCATAGTAACAGCTCTTGCAGAAACCACAGCTTCTGCATGAATCACAAATTAGACATAAAAAGAGATTTGCTGAAAAATCTATCAGCTTTGCTGATGCTTTTTCAGTGTTTTCAGATCATAAGCCTCTTTCTATCAGGCATAATAAACAAGTTCCCTAAGGACTTTTAACTCTCAAAACATAGCATACAATTTAATAATTTCCAAATACCTTTGAAATTCATGTCAACTGAAGTTAGAAAGGAAAACTGGTGTGGTTTGATCATTCCAGCTGTATGTCAAAATTCTTCCACATTGTTGGATAACATGAAAGCGCAGCACCAGTTCCTGTCACCCTCAATTTAAAAACTTTTGATATACTACCTCTGAGCTTGGAGTTGTTTAAGTACTATCTCTAACATCAGTAAACTGCATGTGCCACCTGCACTGTGACTTGAATTACTGAAACACAACACTATACAATTAAAGTGAACATCTCGGATTTCAGCAGAAAAAACATCACACTGAAGAAATTTATATAAAAAGAAAATATTTTAAACATATTTCAAATGTGAAATACAATTTGATTGCGTATCTGATGTATACACAGATTAGTAATTTATATGAGATACACCATAGTGACAAGCTGTTTTAAGTACTTTGATAGATGCATATAATGCAGGCCAGATCTCGAAAATCCTACGTAACAGAGTGACTTTATGTACAAGTAATCCCTCTGAGTTAATTTTAACTTCTTGCATAAGTGCTCTGCAATCAGACATTTTAAGTTTTTGTAACTCAATGAGAATAAACATACATACGTTACTTCCTACACTGCACAGAGAGCTGGTGAATACATTTTCTGCTCTAAGATAATCGGTAAGAACTTTGTCCTAATCAGAGATTTAATTTTATTTCATTTAAGACTGCACAAGTGTTTTGAAATAAGACTGGGTTAATAACTGACTTCACCAGGACTGCTTACAGGTCTGCCACTTCCTGTGTGTTTGTAGACAGAAGACTTGCATTTTTTACGGTTTATTTGGTCTGTAATGCTTGACACTATGTAAGGATATTAGGCAGAGAACATGTCAGACAATTATTTAAAGAACACAGATACACCCTCAGCAAATGCACGCTTTAACGACATTTGCTTATGAACCTCCCTGGGCACTGATTGATTGATTCTGAATAGGAGCCCAGCCTCACACAGTTCACATTCATCAAAAGCATCCTAATCATACCAGCATATTAACATTTTGAACTTTACTGCCAGCACTCAAGGAATGCAACTCATGAAATAATGAAATTTAGGGTAAATTGAATCTTGTTTGCCATACATAAAGACCTACTTTCAACACATGCGATACATTCTTGCTGCATTCTCAGCTTTCTTCCCAGCACAGACTATGAATTAATAGAAAGGCAGCTATTTTGGAGTGTACCTGTAATGCTGAGATATAAGCATTATAAAATTTTTCAACAGGTAATCACCAATAGTACAGACTGCATCTCACTCAGATACAGTAATTTATTCCCCCCCCCCAAAAAAAAGTAGAATAATAGATGGAAAAAAACAGTACAAGCCAAAGAAGTGTAATGGCTACAACAGCAATCAAGACCCTTAGACACGCAGTTAGAACAATATCAAGAAAAGAAAAGTGTATTACCAATACAGACAGCGTTATATTCCAGAACTTGGCCGTGTTAAGCTTTAAGCTTCCAAGTTTAAGTGATTGACAGATTTGAATATTCTGAACAAGCATTGGTAGAAGGTGAGTATGTACAAGCTTCTTTGTATTATGAGACTAAAGAAACTTCAGTTATTCTGCTCGTGAGAGAAGGTGAGGAGGTAATCTCACAATGTACTGGCTTCACCTACGTTGAGAGATCTTAAGAGAAAGGTGCCAAAGGTAACACAGTTCAAAACAAGATCTCGTAAGAGGTTGATCAGACAAGCAGAAAGGTGCACATCTCCTGTCAGTGTACAGAGAGAAGTGGTATTGAGCCCTCACTTTCTTCTGCCATACAAGGAATGTAAGGGAAACTTTAGCTGCAAAATACAAAACTTTTGAAACAGCAACAGGAGGGTTAGGGAGAATCTCCATCCCTTGTTGGACGCCGAGGGCAACTTGGTGACCAAGGGTCAGGATAAGGTTGAGGTACTTAATGCCTTCTTTGCCTCAGTCTTTAATAGTAAGACTTCTTACTCTCTGAAGTTCCCTGTGTTCCCTTGAACACAGCCTCCTGTGCTGGTGGATAGGGATGGGAAACAGAATAAGCCCTGCATAATCCAGGATGAGATAGTTTTGGACCTGCTCTGAAAGTTGGATGCTCACAAGTCCATGTGGCCGGATGGATTGCATCCCAGAGTGCTGAGGGAGTTGGTGGATATGGTTGCCAAGCCACTCTCCATCATTCTTCGGCAGTCCTGGCTAAATGGGGATGTCCCAAAGGACTACAGATTGGCAAAAAAAAAAAACAACGCCCATCTTCAAAAAGGGCCAGAAAGATGATACTGGTAGCTGCAGACCTATCAGTCTCACCTTGGTGCCCGGGAGGGTTATGGAATGGATAATCTCAGAAGCCATCAATTAATGGTCAACCAGGGGATCAGGCCCAGTCAGCATGGGTTTCTGAACGGTAGATCCTGTCTGACAAACCTGATTTCATTCTATGACAAGGTGACCTGCTTAGTGGATGAAGGTAAGGCTGTTGATGTGGTCTACCTGGACTTCCGTAAGGTCTTTGACACTGTCCCCTACAACATTCTTGTGGAGAAGCTGGCTGTCCAAGGTTTGGATGGATGTACGCTCCATTGGGTGAAACACTGGCTGGATGGCCGGACCCAAAGACTTGTGGTCAGTGCAGTTAAATCCAGTTGGCAGCTGGTCACGAGTGGTGTCCCACAGGACTTGGTACTGCGGCCGCTTCTATTTAACATCTTTATTAATGATCTTGATGAGGGGATTGAGTGTACCCTCAGTAAGTTTGCAGACGACACCAAGTTGGGAGTGTTGATCTGCCTGAGGGGAGAAGAGCACTACAGAGGGACCTGGATAGACTGGATTGATGGCCAAACTGCATGAGTTTCAATAGGACCAAGTGCCAGATCCTGCATTTTGGTCACAACAACTCCAGGCAACCCTACAGGCTTGAGGAAAAGTGGCTGGAAAGCTGCCTGATGGAAAGGGACCTTGGTGTACTGATGGACAGTCAGCTGAATATGAGCCAGCAGTGTGCCCAGGTGGCCAAGAAGGACAATGGCATCCTGGCTTGTATCAGGAATGGTGTGGTGAGCAGGACTAGGGAAGTCATCCTGCCCCTGTACTCAGCTCTGGTGAGGCATCACCTCAAGTACTGTCTTCAGTTTGGGGCACCTCAGTACAGAAAGGACATTGAGGTGCTGGAGCAGGTCCAAAGAAGGGCAACAAGACTTGTGAAGGGTTTGGAGAATATGGCCTATGAGGAGAGACTGAAGGAACTGGGGCTGTTCAGTCTGGGGAAAAGGAGGCTGAGGGGAGACCTTACTGCTCTCTTCCAATACCTGAAATGTGCTTACAGCGAGAGCGGGGTTGGTCTCTTCTCACTGGTGACAGGTGACAGGATGAGGGGAAATGGCCTCAAGTTGCACCAGGGTAAGGTTAGGTTGAATATCAGGAAACAATTCTTTACAGAAAGGGTTGTTGAGCACTGGAATAGGCTCCCCAGGGAGATAGTTGAGTCACCATCCCTGGATGTGTTTAAAAACCATTTGGATGTGGTGCTCATGATTTAGTGGAGGGTTGTTTGTTAGGGTAGTATGGTTAGGTTACGGTTGGACTCGATGATCTTAAGGTCTTTTCCAACCTGAGTGATTCTATGATTCTGTGATTCTATGAATGTCTTCTTCCATCAAAACACTGGAATACTTGCACAGTCTGCTTCAACACCTGAAAGGACTTTTCTGGCTTCTTTGCACAATAGAAGCTAGAGGACATCCCTGATTATACCTATCTTTGCTGACAAATTGGTTTGCTTACCTTCTAATTCCTCCTTGAGCACAAGAATGTGATCAGGAACGCACAAGTTCATACCAAGTACCCCAGAGGCTCATTTGATAAAGACCATTCCCAACAATATTGCACTCCTGCTCAAAATGTCAGTGACATACAACTCCCTGATATTCTGAGCTGCTCCCTCTCCTTCAATTGTGAATTTGTATCCTGGAATGATACTTTAGAAAGGAGGCCTAGGAGAGAAGAGGCACTACCTAAAGGGAGGTGTAAAAGACAGTGTGGCTCTTCAAGACACAGCCCAGCACATATATCCATACTCAGGACAAGGGTTGTGATTTGTGTGGCAACAGCCATACAAACTCCAGTCACAGTAACTTGTTTAAGAAAATAGAACAAAAAGGGGCCCAAAATACAAATCGTTAATTATACCATATGTTGATATGGCTAGAAACTTCAGTTTTTATGCAGTTTGGAAATGAAAAACTAACCGTAAGAACATCAGTGATACTGCTTGAGACGCTGTGTTTTATTCTCATGCACTTAGACAAGATCTTAGCCAAAACAGTGTCTGAATACCAAACCCAGGCAATTCAGCTACAGTGGGTATTTTACTTCAGATCAACTTCCATTCACATCAGATGAACTTTCATTTCTGACTGTATGTACACTTGCACAGACCAATCATCAGGTAACCTTAATGGGACAACACATATGCAGACCTATAAAAATAGAAAATGTGTATGGGATCAGGACGCTCGGACAACAAAATAAAAAAAATCAGATTTTCTTATCGACCCAGCAGTGTGGCTACTCATCTGGTATCTTATCAAAAGAGTATGGGTAAAGCTCCTGCAAATGACAAAGCACAAAGCCTTTTAAAAGCCGTGGATGCTCTTTGCTTCTGGCTACCACAGGTTAAGGTATCTCTAGTCAGAAGTCCAGAAATAGAGGGTATATCCAGAATGCCAGCTTCAGTTTTCCTGTTGGGGCTTTGATTTGTAGATCAAATCAAAGATCTCCCATATTATTTTTGAAGCTTCAAGATTTACTTCAAACTTTACTACAACTATCCAGATACCATGAGTGCCAATGTCCTGTTACACACGGCACTGTCTATTCAGCTGCTGATGGAACACATCTTGCCTTAATACCTCAGCAAGTGACAGCCCCAGAAATAATGTCTGGTAGGCTGTTACATATATTACTGTTTAACACATTGTCATACCTTCTTTCATTAAAGAAGTCTTTCCAGCAAATGAAATGTTCGTTTATTTTTAATCCTGCATTTTACGTTAAAATGCTACCGATTTTTCTTTGATCAAAAGTCTTTGTCTCATCTAATTTTTGTCCAAAGTCTTGTTTACTGAAGCCACCAGTTTACTCTTTATTATTTTTCTTACTGTTTAGTCACAATCAGATACAAGACGTTCCTTAAGGTGTTTCCTAATTTTATCAAATAATTTTTCCATAATTTTTCCAACCAGTTCTGGTACCGTATCCTCATTTCATCATTCATTTTGTCACACTTCCAAGTCTTACTATAACTCAGAGCTTGCTATACTGCTGTATGCTCTACGAAGTGCTCTTGGCTTGTTATCCTAAAAGGCATATCATGTACACAGAAAATAAGTCGTTTCTGAAGTTAAGATTTGCTTTGTTCCTCTTCCTATCAGTGATGTTTGTTGATGTAGCAAATAACTGTGACAACTATATTTGGCCATTGACTGTAACGCAAGTTATTTTGTTTCTTTGATAGGTAAATAAAATACTGCTGTCTTTCAGAATCATTGTAAGACGGAGGACATATGCCTAAACATATTAAAATCTAGATTCATAAGGCAGATACAGCGTGAGCAGTAAAGCAACCATTCTGCTAGCTGAAAAACTAAGATGTAACATATTGAAATGGAATCCGTTGAGGGCAAGGAATGGACTTTCATTGCTGTGCTGCTCAGCTGCTTCTTCAAGAAGCTTCTCTGGTGCTAAAAATGTGTTCATGCACTTCCCTCAAAAGTAAAAGTTACTTTCACAGAGCCACTCCAGCCATGTTAAAGCTGTCAGCTTTTACTTTTCTTTTTCCCCTTTCATTATATCTCTGTTAAAGTATTTGACAAAGAACAAATCTGAGTCCAAATTGCAGAGCTTCTTTAAAATTGTAAATTACGTCCCTTACTAAATACTGGTCTTGTACCATTTAACCCTCAGAACAGAGGAGACTCACAGATATCAGAAATAGGAAGGATGCAGTGAAAATCTTATTTTTCAATATGCTATATGTACCACTTTTACTGCAATTAAAAGCCACAGCTAATCAGAGTCCTTGAGGAAAGAGGATGAATTTAGACACTTTCTGCCTACATTTGGCTCAGGTGTTACTCTGCCTAAATGGAAAAATGCTTAAGTTAAAAGTATAACTTCCCATTTTAAATGAAAATACATATTGTCCCAAACACAATTTCCTTACACTCTACTAAACACAGACAGGGATGGCTAAAGGCTACAAAATCTTTAGGTTCTCCACTGATGCATTAACTAAACAAAAAAGACAACCTTACTTGTTTCAGAAAGCTTTATTAGAATAGGAATCTTTGAAGACAAACACAAAAGATTCTAATATGTTTAGATTTTATAATGTAAACAACTAATTTAATGCATCACTAGCAATATACAATAGTCGCCATCTTGCAACATGAATGCAAGTAAGAAACTGATGTAATCTGTGAGATATTTCAAAATAATTAATTTGAGAATTTAAAAAAAAAAAAAAAAAAAAGAATTTTTATTGTGTAAACTCTCCCTGTTTGCCTTTTTTAAAAGGATCAGAAAACCAGAGCAGTGGAACCTTTGCTAAATGAAGGTAACAAGCAATCATTTGAACTGGCCTCTAAATTAAGAATGTGTAATTGCTTGAGAAAAGCTATTTGATCAAAAATGTTTCAAGTGTTACGTATCAGAAGAGTTCAAAAATAATGCCACAAGATCCAGTTCATTTACATGAGGGCCAAAAACCTTTCAACTTTTTGCAGGTTTTCTCAAGGTAGTTTGACATGTCTACACTGTTGTGTAATATTTCCCAGCATGTCAGGCTTCTGTGCTGGTATTTTTGTTCTGTAAGGGCAAATCAGGCTTTAAACATTCTGGGGTCAAGCCAACATTTGATTCCTTCTTTTCCCTTCCTCAGCTCCCTCTAAAACCTGTGTCTCCTTGCTTAACTATTATGCAGAAATCAGAAAATTATACCAAATGCTCTTTTGTATTTTTTTTCCCCCTCCTCTATTGTTTTCCTTATAAGGATGGACATGCATAAGAGGACTGAAACAAAGTTCTCACACACTGATCCCTGTTTAATTTTGATTTTGAAAGAATGATCCTGTTCTCCAGCACACTCCAAAATCCAGCCCTAGATCCTGCAACGATAAACCAAGGCACACTATGAAGGCTCACGTGCATGAGCAAAGCCTCATACAGGTCCTGCTGTCCCACGAAATGAATGACAGTGTATCAGTGCAACACTTTACATCAGTGACAATGGGGTACTGAATCAAATACAACAGCATGGAAATCTCCTCAATTCATAATTTCACACAGCATGCTCTGCTGGAAAAAAATTACCACCATTATTTACAACAACGCTGAAGTATGAAATACTTAGGGAGTAGTCTGAAATAGGACTGGTTTGCTGAATAGCCTGGCATTTTGAAGTCATGGTTGAGCAGGCCTTTTATGATCTCAGAAAGCAGCTGGAATCTTTAAGCTGCTGGGAGGAGACGTGTATCAGTTATAGGTGTGCTTTTCATGTGAATAGTTGAGGCGTGACAGGTGCAGGGACTGGGACTGCTTGCAGCACCAGTGCCAGCAGCACACACAATCCTGCCTTCAGCACCGGTCTTAGAGCATCGCTGACAATGTAACAGATTTAGCAATAAATATGTGCCAAGATGTCCCCTATAAATCCATGCAACTCGGTTTTAAGCTTCCTGACACAAATGTGACGCTTTTTTACACTGTTGAGGAAAGGAAGCTTTCAATTTGTCTGCAGGTTATGCTCAGAGGAATTACAGAAGGGAGGCTTCCTGGGTGCTGCTGGGAGGTGCAGAGACCAGCTGAATGTGTCTTACTACCTGAAATTGTCCTTGCAGCCAATCCGGCAGCCAAGTGACCCATGTGGGAACTACCACCCATTTCTAGCAGTGGCACGGAGGTTTGGCAATGCCGCCACCAGCTGGATGTGCGCTGCTCTCCGGGCCTTGCCTGGGGGCAAGCATGTTCTGTCCTAAAAATACATACACTGGAGAAAGCAGTGTTGCCTTGACCAAATCTGCTCCCAGTCTTGGGATGTTATCTGTTATGCTTTCTTAGCTTCGGCCATTTCTGGCTAAAACAAAAGTGCAAGATCATAGAATCACAGAATCATAGAATGGCCTGGGTTGAAAAGGCCCATAATGATCACCTAGTTTCAATCCCCCTGCTACGTGCAGGGTCTCCAAACACTAGACCAGGCTGCCCAGAGCCACATCCAGCCTGGCCTTGAATGCCTCCAGGGATAGGGCATCCACAACCTCCTTGGACAACCTGATTCGCCCAATAGCCAACAGGGAAGGACTTTGATTTACAGGATCTGAATCCTTCTCAGTTTACAGAATAGCTGCTCTCTTGTAGGGTATATGAAATGAGATTCATTTTCTTCAGCTCACGCAGCCCTGCTGAGCGCTCTGTTTAAACAGTGAAAGAAGAGATGGCCATGCCAAGGTTACTGCTTCACATGCCTGTGACTACCTAACTCTCCTGCCATTTAGCATGAAGTGGCAACATGGATAGAGTAAGATTTACATCATCTGCATCTTGCATGAGTGCATGAACATCAGAGCCAGTAGGCAAAATAATTCACCATCTTTCCCACAATTTTTGTAAATCTCAGCCAACTTTCTAGTTTCACTACAAAAGCCCATGTACAAAATGAGTTATTGTTCTTGGCGGGGATAATTTTCTTCTTTATTTTGGACCAATTTGAACTATTTTTTGAGGGGATGAAGGATGAGACAGGAGATTTTGGACTGTAAAATCAATTATTTGTACAGCCGTAAGGATCTGTGAAAAACTAGGTCTCCCAGTCTCTTTAATGATGGGAAAGAGAAAGAGTGGATATAAAGAAATACGTATGAAATGTAAAGTTTAACTTAAGAGTTCACTGTTTTGGTTTTGCTCGATATCTCCATTTTAGTGTTTATTATCTCTAGCACTGGATCCTTGAGAGAGTAAATTACTTGGAAGCACTCTTACACTTAGCATATGTGAAGGATCTCGCTGGAATGAGACATATCAATACTGGAATTCAGGCAGTCTGTAATGCTACAAGATGGAGAAAATGAGTACATGAGAAGCTTCTGGGGATGCAGGAGCTCCAGCATTAAATGAGTATGCCACACATTTGACGCTTCAGAGAGAAGGCCAGACGGTGACTCCTTTCTTCCTGTCTCAAACAGGTGAATGTTCTCACTGTGCGACTCCACATTATAAAAACTGTACATGAAATGAATTTGGGAGTCAAGAGAAAACTGTTATGTTAGCGGGGCTCTACTAAAGAATGGAAACACCTTTTTCCCTGGATATGTCTGACAACTTCTCTCTATAATCAGGGCAGTGACTGCAACAGTAGAAAAGAAGTTAAATAATTTTCTCAGGTAAATCACTAGTAATCAAGATGGGAAAATCTTCAGCTCTTTCTCTTCAAGGCATTTCTGTTGAAGAATACAAAAAACTGTTAAGGAAGTAAGCAAGATGCTGTTGCACAACTTTGTAGGAATTGAATTTAATCTTGGTGCTTCTAAACAAAACTCCCAAACTTTCACGTGCTCTGCAGAGATCCAGATCTTTCATGCACCAGTTCACACCCCAAGTTGCATAGCTAGGAG
Organism: Tetrao urogallus; assembly: GCF_951394365.1. NCBI lineage: Eukaryota > Metazoa > Chordata > Aves > Galliformes > Phasianidae > Tetrao > Tetrao urogallus. Next base: position 30,607,679 of record NC_136815.1, on the reverse strand, counting down.
AGTAACTTCAGAACTGAACTTCAAATGGGACAGGAGCTTGCCACAATCTGCACAAAGCATGTATGCATGACTACTTTTATGCTCTTCCCAGTACTTGACTATTCCTTTGTTCTCCCAGTAATCCTATCCCTGCCCAAAATATAAACAAGTTTGTCTAAAAGACTGAGAAAAGTGCTTTAGCACTACAGACATGGGCCAAACTACATACAGATGAGTGCTTAAGCTCTGTAGACACAGATAACAAGAGTTGGCTGTGGGAAGGTGGTGCTGGAAAAGAGTCTAAGTTTACAGAAGTTACACTAGCCCACCACCAGGCTGGTTACAGAATGTAGGCCTATCTTAAACAGAAAAAGGAAAAGTTTTTAAAACTCTGAGCAGACAGTCCCTTACTGTACCACTGGGACCAAACGAAACCAGTGACAGAAGGGAGTGGTCTGTTTTGCTGTCCTGATGTCTTTCACAGTATATAAGCATGACTATTCCCCCACAATTATTTATAAAACCCAACCTCCTCCATTTCTCTATTGTCAGAAGATTAATTATGACATCCTGGCCTCTTTGAAATGAAGGGGTATAGGATGTCACATTCAGTTCCTGGTTGCACTGTGTAGGTCCAGTTGTATGATGACTACTCAGACAAAAAGCTCAGAAACTCTGTAGCACTTCAATGCATAATGCCAGCCATGTCATGTTATTTTAACAGTGGAGTGAGAAAGCTAGGTGGCAAACACAATTTTGGCAAAAGCACAATTCTTCAGATGCAACATGTGCAAACCATTATTTTGTCTTGTAGAAGTATTAAGGAAATGCATGATGAAATGCCAATTATATAATTAGTGTGGTAAGCAATTTATTTGAACGACAAGTGATTAAAAACATATCAGCAAACAGATATGGCATTACTTTGATTAGAGTGTGAAAAATAACTCGGAAAGTACAGTGTAGGCAATAAAGTAGTGTGTATATTTTCCTAGTACCAGTCTAAAATGGAAGTGCCTTTAAAATAGGCAACTGCATTTTGACTGAGCGTTAGCTTTAATTCAAAAGGCTTGGAAAACTTTACCAGACCTAGAAACTGAAACAAATATAGCTATTAGACAGAAAATGCTGCTCATTAGAGGCCAAGATGAAAGATGAGACCTTGTCAATCCCAACTGCAAGACAAGCTTCTAGAGGAGTCTACTTTCACTTCATCTCTGTCACCAACTTTTGCCTAGTGGGACTCTGTCTATTCATTTTTAACTACTGAGTAGAAGAACCTACCCCCGTTGTCTTCCCGCTGGTTGTTCCTGCCAAGGAAAAAGCTGTTAGATTTCTTGATACTGCAAATGGGCTGAATATCCTGCTGCAGTGTGAAAAGCAGAAAACAGACACTTTCAGCTTTCCCAAGTTTCTCCTGTACCTTTATCTTCTTGCCTTCCCTAACATCAATAGCAGCAGCAAAAAAAATCAAGATTTTTTATTTCACAATTGGCCTGATGAGCCTAAAGTAATAGTAAAACAAAATAAACTAGAAACACATTACAAAGGATAGCAAGCAGCTGGTCCTTGGAAAGCTGGTTCATTGCATATTGTTAATGCTTTTCTTTTCATTTCCACATGTTGCACTGTACTGAAAGCCCACTTAGGTATTTTAATACAAGCAACAACTAAGTGTGCACATCCAAAGCAGCTAAAATTCTCTAGGTTATGAGCTTGAGGTTAGAGACGCTATGATCCTGCTCTTTCTCCTTCTGTGTGCAATCCTGTTCTCTTCTTTATGGTACTGAACAGGGAACAGGTTCAAAGATGCTAAATAAGCCAAACATTTATACAATAAAATCAACTTTCTACAGGGTTAATTTTTGCCATGCCATCTTCAAGTGACATTTTATGAGATAGGAAGTTGATCAACCGGCTGGCTGCTGTGAATAGTGCATGCCACCCATTCCATCTTACTTGTCATATCTGGTATGTCCTGATATCTCCCTCATTTTGGCTCTAGTACTCCTCTCACTCTCAGTGGGCCAGTTCAACTCAGCAGGCTAAAAACTTGAGTTAATTTTTTACCAGCTCAGTGGTTTAGGAAGCAGAAGAATCAACAGCCAGGGCTGGAGAGGAAGTCAAGGGAAGGAAACAGCCACGGTGAAGACTCCCAGATACTCCAAGTGGAGTGGAGATACTCAAAGACTGATTGGACATGGGCTTGGGCATCCCGCTCTGGGTATCCCTGTTTGAGCATAATTCGGATCAGTTGGACGTGGAGGGCCCTGTGAGCCTCAGGTATTCTGTGATTCTGTGAACCTCGCTACTGTTGTGAAACTTCACCTATAGTTGTCACATGGATACCTCATGATATTTTTTTTAACAGAGTAGGAAACAGACCCCAAAATACAGGCAGCTGTCATCATTTACATGACAAACATGTAAGATACCCACAGTCTGCAACAGTAGCATTTTATACCCCACTGACATTACTGTGTAAACAAACATACCTACACAGAGCACTGAACATTCTTGTTCTGCATCTTCAGTGAGTGGCATTCACATTAGGATGCTGCTCAAGGAGCCCCAGATGAGAGCACTAAAAGGTCTGGGAGACAGCAGTGTCTTGGTTTACATTTTGTTCCCGTTTGACAGTTAATTAGTAACTCACTTTTGGAAAATGAAAGATTACACATTCTGAGCAAATACAGACGTTTGATCTCAGGCTCATCAAGGAAAATTTCAGCTGCTGCCAGGGAAAAGCAAATGTTCTGTCACGTACATCCAGAGTGAGTTAATGTGAAACAGAAGATGAAGGCTACGGAGACAGCGTACTAATGCAGTCATGCAGTTGTGGGGAGCAAAGCAGACAAGGAAGAAAGTACAAAATAGCAGACAACAACCTGGTGAGCCTAACCTAAACCTGCTGGGATGACTCCTGACTGCAGTGTCAGCCTTAAGAGGTGCAAGTTTCCCAACACAATGATAGAGGAGCGAAGCTTGGTGCTACATATCAAAAGCAGTTTATGTTTCTGTCACAAGCAAACTATCTCCTTGAGAGCACCAGGCGCTCAGCTCTAGCCATGCCCTGAAGGTTATGGAGCTGTCAGAGAAATGGCAGCAGCCAGCCAGCTCACACCAGCACAGCAGCAACCTCGGCTGCAGGAGGTGGTTTCACAAGAGCAGGTAGGAGTCCTCGTAGTGAAGGGGCTGTGACAGAATCACCCAGGCCTGGGAAAATGACTAGAAGTTTTCCGTGCATCATACTAAATCCTTCTCATTTTATTGAGGAAATCACCCCAGAGAGATGAGCACTGAATTGACAGTAAATAAAGCAGAAATTAGCCGACAATGGAAACATACAATACCCGTTGAAAGAAGAAATACTTGTATTTTTAAAAGAAAATCCTAGCATTTTCTCTCTCCAGCTGACGTAACTTCCCTCGATGATGTTCCTAAGCATGCTCTACAAACTCAGAGCATAGAAAATAGAGACATGTGGACCTCCGTATGGATTAAGTTTTAATGTCTCAAGCCTGTAGGCCATCCCCAAGGCCTTTTGTCCCCAGAAAACTACTGCCACCTCGCCAGGAGCTGCTCACCTTCGGGTATCACCATAAGGCCTTAACGTTGCCCAGGAACATCTGTTTGCAGGTGACAACCAACAGTGACAGTGTCCTACATAGCACGTTTCATTTCATTGTTTGCTGCTGCTGTCTTTCCAGGTTCTCACCAGCAGTTTTTGAAAGAGCTCCATGCAGCAGCATCCTTTCAGGACAGCCTTCCCATCCATGCTAGGCTGTCTCACCAAGTCTATTTCACCCATAGGTCTTCCACTCCTACTTCTGACCCCGCTTTTTTTTTTTTTCTCCAGTTATATTTATACTAAAATATAAATATGATTATATATAACATTACCAAATTGTTGCCCTAACAAATAAAGTTCTATCTTACGCATTGCAATGTGTAGGAGAATTCAGAAAACATGATCTAACATAAAACTTACGCAATGAATACAATTAAGATGGTATGGATTCAAGATATGACCATAAAAGATAAATTTCCATTCCTTTAACAGCACATGTCATAGAGACTGCTGGCTGAAGCAAAAGTTAGTAACAAGTAGGTAGCACTGCCAGTTTCAACATACAAACAAACGTTCAAGTCTCCACAATCATGAAGAAGTACTAAAAAAATGAGAGTGAAAAAAAAAATGCATTGGTCTTTGAGCTGCTTCATAAAATCTATGTAGAGAACTGGTAATCTCACAATGAACGTCAAGTTATCTGGGGGTTAAAAACTCAGCTGTAACGGCAGAGTATTCTATGGCAAGCTTTGAAAATCTCAGGATGGGCTTAACCTGTTTTCTCTATTACCAGGATGGACTTTTAAAAATAATTCCATTTTAAAACAAATGTTCTTACTTTCAATTTGTTTGCTTCTCTACAAGCCTTAAGATTGCACCCAAGATATCCCTTTTTTCAGGATTTTCTTCACAGTTATGGGAAGCACAGGGGTATTTACGTTCCTGAAGTCCCACATTCAGAGATGAAACACTGAGAAAAGCACCAACCATTACAAAGTCACAAAAGACAGTAAATACTAACTGCAAGTTTGCAAAACAGATGTGCAGATATGAAAGCTGTTCAGGATGAAGCATCACTTTTATACTTAAACTATGTTAATTCTGACTTCTTGTATTCCACAAATCGTCAAATTTAACCTACATATCATTATAACAAGTCCTGTAATTGATACTGAGTGGAGAACATCTCTAGAAACTTGTGGTATTTACTACAAGCAGTGACTATTTTAAGTAAAAGTAGCTTGTAGCTGAGTTCTAGTGAAAACAAAACAAAACAAAACAAAAGCCAACTAAATAATAGTGGTCATTAAGGAAAAAGAAATTTAGAAGGATGCAGTTAGATGCTGCACAACAGAATAGAAAAAGAAATAAATCATGAAAAAATATTCTAAAAATCATGACGCTTCTGCTAAGGAAGTAGGCATACATGAATGCAAAACCCAACAAAACAAACTTTGACTTCTACAGTTACACTGTAGAAATGTTGCTCTTTTTTCTTACTGTTTGCCAAAAGAAAAATGAAAAAATAGTGATAGCTTTGAAAATACTGCTATGTAACCAAATGAAATGTGTTCTGTCAGACAGATGTTTGGAATCCACACTCATTAACGTACCAGTATGAACAATTTGTTACAATCTGAAATTGCTCAAATGATGGAGCATTTGGAACAACAATAACAAAAAAATTACTCCTATCAAACACAGAATCTAAAACAGCCTAAGGAATGAAAAGACAAATTTCCTACCATGAATAGGAAAAGAGCAAGTGACTTTGAAAAGTGCTGTGTCAAGACTTGGTAAATTTGAAACAGCAAAGTAATACACTTACATAGGATTGCAGCAACACTGGGATCTGTTGGGTACAAATCTCTCTCTGGATGTGAAAAGTGAGTTTCCTATGCTACAAAAGGCAATTCAGCCTCAAAAGCAGACTATTGGAAACCTGATTTTCTTATTTTTTGCTTCTTTTTTTTTGATCAAGGTATTTGGTCAGCTGTAGCCTTTTTGCCACAACATAATGACAATTCTGGTATACATTTGTCTTATGAGACACACTCATATAACAGATTCTACTACCTTCTCACATTGAAACAATTCCAGTCTTATTGAGACAGTTTTCCACTAAAACAAACCAACCAATCAAACAAACCAACAAAAAACATCAACTGAATTTAGAGAACTGATATTTTACATTTAACATGAGTATAATTATCTTCATAAACACAGAAAGAGACAGATCCTTAAATTAAACTATGCCAGGCCTCACAGCTGCTCACAGCTCACAAATCACACATCTCCACTGAAATTAGAGGCGTCCAAGTGAGTAGCCCACCTGAATTACAATACAGTGCAAAATAGATCATGCAGAAATAGCAACTGACTTAAAGGCAGTTTTATAGCAGTATATGGCTACCTTGCATTTATTCCATCTGAAACTTCAAAATGAGTACAACTCAGCTTAACAATGTACAGCAGTTCTGCTTCTTACATTTATAAAAATAAGGGTTCCACATAAGCCTGCTGCAAGTGAAGTTGTAGGAAAAAAAAGTAAAAAGTAAAATCATACCAAATCACATAGAAATTAAAAAGAAATGGGAGCTTTTTTATCACTCCATCATGAGATCCAGTTCCATCACTAATTAATTCCAGTGCCTGGCCAATACACTATATAGGTTCTGTTTGTTTACTAATTACTACTTTTTCCTCTATTTATTTATGTGATGGCAAATAATGCTAACCCAGTCCTGCCATTCCCCATGCCAAACTAAAGCTGTCAGCAGCATCTTCCTTCCCCCAAAAGTGGGCGCCTTTCACATCTAGAAAAGGGATGAGCAGAACTTTGTGCCTCCTGACCAGCATGTGGATCTCTTTTGTGATCCAAGAATTGGCCGTTGGCTTTGAGATGATTATCTTCTTCTGCTCCCAGCTCAGATGAAATCCTTGCACAAGTGATGTGGGTTCAGTAATGCAACAACCACCCCACCATGCAATGACAAATCATTTTTCTCTCTTTTTTAAAAGCTATGTGGAAAATTACATAACTAAAAGAAACGATGAAGGAACATTACTTAAACTGCAAACTGAAGCAAGATTAGGAAATTCTAGCTTCATAATGGCCCAAACAGACTTAATTCTACCCACTTGTGTACAGCCAATAATATAATCTTTAGCTATATTTTTTTAATGCAGTCTCTCTCCTCCCAGAAGCATGTCCTGTTTTTAGCACTGAATGGGTACTCTGGGATCAAACTAATGCTGCGTATAATCTGGAATTTCCTAATATCTAGGTGCTTAACTTTTCAAGCTCAGTAACACTTTTTCATTTAGACTTCTTAAATATATAATTATTTAGATGACTTAAACGTACTTTTTGCTTACAAAGTCTTTTTCTGTTTACATATCATACTCTAGCCTAAATAAATGCTAAGACAAAGGCCAAGCTGGCTGGTAGCCCAGAATGTAGTTGTTAGCAAGTTGACAGGGACCACCTTATACTCATGGAAATGTCTAAATATTGTATTTGAGACATAAGTAAATTTTAAAAGGCGATCTTCACTGAAAGAAAAACTGAGCGGATTTAGAACAGCATAAACAAGTTGCTGGATGAAATGAGGACTCAATGGAATACGTCTGTTGAAGTCGTCTGACTTACCCCAGCTCTCCATTACTGTAAAACACCAAACACTTAAGGACAGGAAGTATCCTCATGTTACCATGTAAATAACTAATGGGCTCAGTTTATGTTAACAACTAACTCAGGGACTTCCAATTAAAACAAAACAAAACAAGGAAAAAAAAAAAAAAACAACAAAAAGACAAACCATCAACCTAAAACATGGCTAAGAGTCTGAACTTTTTCCCCAAAGGTAACTAATTCTCATCATTCTTCAGGTGACTTCCCTTTTCTTGCACAGATTCTGATTAAATGTATGGTAAATGTGAGCATAGCACAATTTAAAGATGGTCTGCAAAGACAAATAAAAATGGTACTTTTCCCAATCTACTAAATATCTAAAAGGTGCAAGGTGCAGTTTAAAATTTTCTTGTACTTTTTTCCTTTTTCCTTCGAAAATTTGTGCAGTATTACTGTCTTATCTTGGTTTTGCACATAAGAGCAATGGAGGAGGAAAGGAGTAGAATGGAAGTCCCCCTCAGTTCCCATCGGAAGCAGTAGGGTGATGAGTGACATTTTTTTCTCTTGGCTGTTCGCCCAAAGCTTGAATTAAACATTTTAACAATAGCCAAACAAAATGGGAGTTTCATATAGCCTGACTGAAAATCCCTTTTCCCTCTAAAATGACAGCTTCTTTGTGACAGATGATGGCTAGAGATGACGGCTTCACCTCTTTGTTTTCCCAGCTACTCACAGTCTTTCAGTAAAAATAAGATAGACAAGAAGTGATACATATTTAAAATAAAACAAGACCTTTGCAGAAACCTTACTACAAAAACAAAGCGAGTTCTTCAGGCTTTCCTAATATGTCTTAAGAATCTGTAAAAGGGAACATAGTTCCGCCTCCTTTTCAGGAATTCTTTAGAGATTCAGGATTTTACTATGGTGAGATAGGCAAATCCCATTGACAAACATGCCATACAAACACCAAAAGACGTGTCTACGTATAAATTTACTAATGCTGACATTCTGGCCTTACTAGATGGTAATAAAAGTACAGGAGTGTGGGTGAAGGTATTATACCTGGTCATGGCTGGCTTCAATGGAGCTTCCGATACCTTGGAAAGTCATCTGCACAGGAGACAGTGTCAAACAGGTCATACACTCTTTGCCATTTTGTCTATCATTGTAGTGTACCTATAACAGAATAACATACGTAATCTGCTAAACACCAGGTTTGTACAAGGGAGTCATGCTACAATACTGTCCCTTTTCAACAAGTTTGTAAGAAGAATTCCAAACATTTACATTGAATTCATCTTTAATACAAAACAAGGATTGTGTAAAATATTCTAGGTAGTCACATATTGTACTGGGGCCAAATTTTCTAAGTCAACTGTTGGATAATTTACAAATGCTATGTTCTCCAGTCCCTACAGCCTTTTAGACTGAATTCAAGACGTTATACCTACACAATTACAAGAACCTAGTTTCAAGTCACAGTTTCAAAGGTAGATGCCATTTTTAACATTCTGTAGCTTGGTTATAAAACATCCATGTAAGTCATTACACCTCCAAAACCCTGGCAGTAACAGTTTTCATTTTTCAATTGAAATGCCATATCTAATAAAATTCACTAACTTACTTGGCATGGCTACACACTGTCGTATATTTTAATTTGATTTTGTAATTAAATCAAAATGACAGATAGTATGGTGAAGAATTCGCATTCTTCCTGAGATGTCTAGGCTATCTTTTTCTAAGAGTAACTCGTTCTTTACTAATGTCAAGATGTGCATGTTAAACCTGACTCTTGCATGAAATACAGAGGAAGCTATTGCTTCTACTTGAATTATTTTTCTTGTCTTCAGTCCCCCTTCAGATAGTTCTTAAATCCCCTACAGAAAGGATGGATTTTAATATGTCGAGACAAAATTAAGTTAAATGTTGCCAGCATTTCATTATTAAGAACACGTTGCCACTCATGCTGAATTGCTGAAATATTACAATCTGCTATGTAGCTCCCAGCTTCTAGACAGGCAGATCAAGCACTTTGTTCTACAAGAAAGATGGAATTTGGTTTATGGTGGTAATTTACATTGGCTATGTGACCCCTGTCAGAAATGGAAAGAGAGATCAGCTCTGCTGGAGACAGACCTTTTATGTTAGTATCTATTTACAGCTGTATAGATCTCAGGCAAAGGTTACGTGAGAAAGCCTCACCTTTAAACATGGGCTACAAAATTATCTTTGAGAACAACTAGGAGCCATGTTGTTCCTGTGGAAACAATTTAGCAACATTGATGATACTGATTCACAAACCATGCATACTGTATTCACTGTGCCTGTATCTTCCCTGCCACAGGTGCAAACTGGGAATCATTCAAGAGAAGCAAAATCAATGCAAGACGGGTTTAGTGAGAGGAAAACCAAATCGTTGCTGTATTGCAGAATTAATTTACTTAGAACACATTAAAAAAAACAAAAACAAAAACAAAAAAACCAAACAAATAATTCAGCTGTGGCCAAAAGTTGGATACAGAATGCAAAGTTCTCGCAGTCAGTATAGAAACAGTGATTTCACTCAGGCCTTATTAAAGCTTTCTGGATTATCCCTGTCTCTCCTCCTCTCTCAACCCCCACAGTACGTGCCTACTAAATTGCCCATGGCTCTCTGCCAGAAAAGCCATACTACTTACTTAGAAACCACAAGAGGCCCCTTCACATATACAATGGTTTAACTTTGATTAATCGAAAGAAGTATGAAGGTATGAAATTTGGCTTGCATATATAAACTGGAGTTCTTTAAATGTCAAGGACTACTGTTATGACAAGAACTTATCAAGACTTCACAACTGCAGTATCTAGTTGCAAGCTAGATATTCTGACCAGTATGTGTTGTGGAAAAGCAATGTGGAGAAATGGGGCAGAAAAACTGACAAGGAAGATTGTGTCCTGCAAATATGACATAGCACAAGAGGCAAAATCTGGTGACCTAGAAAACTACGCGTTGTAGAGAGCATACAGAAAAACAGAAACTTCTGAGAAAGTTTCTGAACTGCTTAGCATGCGGTAGGTTTATTTTTAATGGGAGTAATAAGAATAAAGTTACAGTACACTAATGCTCACTGGAATAAAGCAAAGTTAACAAGATGAAAGAACAGGAGACACTCTGAGGAAAAATTAGAAGTACCACATCACATCATCATCTGCAAGAACAGATTTGATCCACACCCTACTTTTGAGTTCCATGTTGAAACTGCAATAAATTCAGAATTTTGGTATCTTTCTAGGCTTAACTTCCCTGAAAAAATTTCTTGATGCATTTTTTGGCCTCATCTTAATGGATCGAGGCCATTACTTCATAATTTCTTAGACAATAGCCCTCTAATTATTTCTTGCTCTGTTGAAGTTCTTCATTTTAACCAAAATAAACACTCTTGATGTTAATTATAGAAAACAGTGATATAAAAACAAAAGACTGGACTTCGAAAGTGGGACAAAATAAAATTTTGTCCTTTCATTAAGTCTCTGTAGCCTAGAGATTCACACAGTCAGCAAAGGAACATTCGTTTTTTTCTCTATATTTTTTGCACATATGTGACTAATATCGTAGTTTGGTTAAATGTCCTGTTTTACTATTTATCAGCCCAGACACTGCATTCTCAAACTCACTATTTTATTTCTGTTTCTTCTTCAAATGTTATCTGCAATCTGAAGTTTGAGAGCTTTTTGTCAACTAAATGTGGAGCGGTATTTATTGATTTGAGCAGAATGGGCCCTCAGATAGAAATGGTGGTATCTGAATATTACCAAATAGTCCACACATCAGCAGATGGTTCTAGATTTTCAGCCAGCAATATACTGTAAATGTTTCGTCTGACATGTCTGTGCTATTATGACTAAGTATGAGAGAATCTTCATTGTCTATAAAACTGCTTTAAGAACATCATTATTATCCGGGCAGGGGAACACAAAAGATGTAGAAAGTGCTTCCTTCAGAATCTGTGACAAGGAGCAGCAACTAAAGGCTGGCCAAGTGCTCCAAGAGTGCTTGCACAGCTATTGCTAAGATTAACAACTGCAGTAATCCTTTTCTTATTTAAGTCACTAAGTGCCTGTGGTTGAAGAGCTGTGAGTGCTGCCATCAGCCTGCCTGAACTACCCCTCTGCTGGGCAGGAGAGGAGGCAGTGGGACCCATGAGGAATGGCTCTACCACAGCCATAACTGGTCGCTTTCCTTTTCCATATATTATGTAGATAAAAAAATTAAAAATTTCTGAGAATAATTACAATCTACATCCTAATTTTCAGGCTTTGATTTTTTGTAATTAATGTGTGTTTGTGTTTTGTGATTAATACGTGCTTTAAAGATTGAACAGCAATGAAATTTCACTCATTAAGGTTCAGAACGTTTGATTTGGTTAGCATAAAAGCAGAGATTTCTTTTACTAGAACAGCATTAGGATTTGGTTAGAAAATAATGGCCAACGCGTTGATGTTTGCAGCGTGGGCTGCACAAGTTCCTGAGTTAAAACTCAAGAACTCAGCCTCAGCCCGTTACGAGTGATTTACGTGTAACTCTGCTCAAAGGTACTTCCACACAGCATGAAGTAGTGCCACTGCCAGATCCTGGCAATAATTCTAAATGAGTGCCCATTTATTGGGAAAAGCACACAGCACTGCTTGCTTTTCTCCTGGGTAACTGCACACGGCCAGTGTCTGAGATAAATCATGTATAACCCGCTCAGGAATCCCAAACACAGCGCCCCATTGTTCTGTGTAGACAGGGCACAAAACTGCTGCACATAAAACGCAAAGTGCATCCCAGGCATCAAAACAATGAAATAAATCCTAGGCGACTTTTTTCCACAAGCACATGCCAAAATCCGAGTGGATTTACTCATACATCCATGTTTTTATGTTTGATATTCTCAGGAGATGCAACTGCATATCTTCTTAAAAGATTAAGTCACTCAGGAACAAGCTGTATGGCACGAGCATGCATGCAAGGTTTCTACCAACAGGCACGTGCACATAGAAACGTATGTGAAGATCTGAAGACATTTTACAGCCACGTTGAAATTTAGCCCTTGTTTTTAATATTTTAAATTATTGTAGAGATGGAAATGTTTTGATGAACACTTTTAGCTTTGCAAAAAGGAAGATATAAAATGAATGTTTACAATGTCACAACTGAATGTGGAATGGCATAGCCAAAATTCTCAACCATGCATGCTATTTTATAGAGGAAAAACTAAGCTGCAGCGTATAAGACTGTAGTTGTAGTTAAGGTTACTTCTATCATAATTGTACTCGATAAGTAGGAAATTTCCCACTTATTTTGCATTCATATAAATACATGTCTCTCGAATCCAGCTTCACTATGATATCCTTCAGCATATGTGTTACAATAAAAACAGTAAAAATGTTGCAGGACTTGTCTTGCAACGGGCTAGTTTCAAACACTGGACCAGTACACAGCTTCACACAATGGCCATAGTTAACCCACATGCATTATTCTACAAACATGTCCCTAACATCATGCAAGAGTTACTCTCCTGGTCTTCAGTGGGCACACTGGGATTTGAGCGTCCCTCATGCATGAACAAGGGCCATGTTTTGCTGAGGCATCACTGAGGAAGACAAGAGAGCTGCTACAGGCACAAACTCACTCATCTATGGTCAGCAACGGGCTGGGCTGACTGCACCAACAGAAGATGAAGGGAGGGAAAAGAAAGGCTGCTATTTTCACACAGCAATGCTTAGATGTTCACAGTTTGAGACACAACTTCTGTCTGGCCAAACGCTTTCTTTATTGAACATTTATTAACTTAAAATAAATAAATAAATAAAAATATATGAATTACCAAAAGAAAGAAGTAATCTGTGACACTGGAGTTCATGTTTCCAAACCAAAAACTACTCTGAGTCAAAGCATCAGCGGGAGTCTCAGAATGCTAGGCAGAAATAAACTAGGTAATAAAATGCCATTATGTTCAGCAAGGCACAAATCTTCTGGATTGACAAGCCCCGACTATTCTGTTAGAACAAAGGATGCTATTTCTTTAAATCTGTCCCTTAAAGTGAAAGCACCAACTTTAGTCCCAAATTTACAAAACTTCTCAGATTTTACATAGATTGCTTTGGATTTACAGCTAACTAAACCAACTAAAATGAACTGAAAAATCAGATTTTGAAACAGTAATTCTGAATTGGACAAATGTCCCGTGAAGCTTCCTTCAGCTTCCCACTGAACTGCCTATCTTTGCTATGTCAGCCTTTCAGTTTACCCTCTCTGTTACTCATCGACTGGCAGCCAGGTGACCTAATAGAACAATTCAAACGGCCAAATCAAAAAATGATGCTCAAATGCTGTTTCATGCACATTTATAGGTGAAGAAATACTAGTAGTGAAAAAAGCCATTTAAATCCACTTGCTATTTTCAAACCATTCCCTCAAAGTCAATTCCAGAAGCTTTCATAATACAGTATTCTAGTACCTAAAAACCTGAACCCTTATATTATTCATAGAGTTTTCCTAACAAGTAACAGGTTCACCAATTCAAGAAACAAGAGATCGGTCTCTCTAGACACAAAACGTCACAAGAGAGATTCAGAATACCACTTTGCTTTCTTCCTATCTGCTTTACAGTCCCATATATCTCATTTGTGAGAGCGGAACAGAAGAGGAATGAGTGAAAAAAATTGCCCCAGACGAAAAAATAAGAGAGAAAATTTAACAAAATATATTAAAAAAAATCAGAGCAAAAGCATTGAATCAAACTGTTTCCTGCAATGCTGGAGTTCCTTGATGTAGTGCGATTACTAAATATAGTATTTTACTAATCTCAGCAGGGAGCTGGCTAACTGCGTGCCCGTCAGATGTGTTTAATAGTCACCCCCTGTGGAACAAATCTAAGGAGTGCATGAAAAACACCCACATTTTAAAAAGACCCCTTGCTAGATCATTAAGGAAAGATAAAGGTCTGCACATTCATATGTGATATATAACACAATCATTGTGTCAACAAAACACATGTTTGATTAGCACGCCTCGGGCTCATCAATCGTGGTGTCTGCTTCCCAGCAGTGGCCATGGCTCTGCTGCAGCTACTGCAAGATGGGGGAAGCCACGCGGTAGCCCTAAGACTGACAGCTCAGCAGTAAATCTTGAGCGATTCTAGCATGCTCTTCTCCTACAGAGCTCAAATGCCAGCTGTATTGTAGCCTTAAATCTCCGTTAAAATGCAATCCTAGGTTTTGGACTAAGAAATAAACCATTACTCTGCCAGAAACAGATAACAGTAAGCAGCAAAAGACAGTCACAGTTCGCTGCAGCAGTATTTTACATTCCTAACTGTGTAGCAAGGCAGACACTTGTCACCTATAAAAGCATGAGAAGTATGAACAAGACTGAAAAAAACTTGACACAGTTCCCAAAGAGAATATATAGCATAACTTAATAGCAAAATCAGTGTATCTGAGCCAAAGAAACTTGCACATAGTTATTTTATACTACTTATGTATATTCAGAACTCCTGTTTTCAGTGACATGGGGGATAAGTAAGGTTTGGCCATGTATGACACTCAGTCAGGCCAAGCAGACCCAGCTCTCTCCTACCTCTGGATGTGATGCTTGCTTCTGACTAAGAGAAAACTGGCCACTGGCACTGCTGCTGCAGCCTGAAGGATGATGGATACAATACAGGACCTACTGCTCACCTTACTTCTGTTAGACCCTAACCCTGGTAAGCATTTATATTAGTAAAGATGGTGCTCCTGTGGAGCACATGCAAAGCGAGCTATCCTAGTCTCAAGAGCCAGCACTCGAGAGAGCAGAGAGCAATCTCTGCTGCCTGTGGCAGGAGGCTGAAGTCATGCCGTGGGACATGGCATGCTACAAAAAACCACAATTATGTTGAAGAGCACCTTGCTGCCCAGTTCCCTTCCTGCAGTCTACAACTAAAATATGTAATACAGACGTAGAAGAGAGTAATTTAACCAGTAAATTAAAATGCTGAACACAATCCCTCCCCAGAAAGAATGAGAAAGACCTGATAAAAATAAGAAAAACTGAGTTATTCAGAAGTGAAATCACTACAAAGCACAATGAAGCAATATATAACACCAGATGTTCTTCTCAGAAACAACTTACTTGCCTCACACGTACTGATTCAGACAAATACTGTACGCACAGCAATAGGAACTGAAATTAGTTTTATAACTCCTAGTCAATGGAAATAGAAGAATGGGTGGGGGGCCTGCATCCCTTATTCTCACCACATGGCCTAAGAACGAGAGGAAGATGAGAGCTGTGTTCTGCTAATGGAGCTGATAGAGGATGAGCATGGTATAGGGCATGTGTAGAGGAGCTGTTTCCTGGGTACCTGCCCCACAGCTGGATAAGGGGAGAAGGGAATTCAGTCAGTCTGGAGATAGAAAGTCCTTGATATCGACAGTGCCAATGGGAATACATTTTCAGGAACGCTCCTCTTATTTAGGAAGGTTGCCACTCAAGTGAAGAGCTGAAGCGTGAGCTGTACACTGTTTACACGCTGTGTGTGAAAGCCCAAAATGCTATAGGGCTGAACAAGGAATAGAATCACCATGAAACTGCACGTACAGAACCAGCTGCCTGAATTCACTGAAAGACCCATCCCAAGAATAGACTGTTTGTGTGCACTAGCTAAGATACATAACATTGTGTGGAAAGAATCACCCTGCTTTAATTAACTCAGGGAAGAAGAAATCATCTCACTGCTGGAAAACATACCACTTCATTTGTGCTCCCGATGCTAAAGGAGACTGAGTTTTGAGCAAAAAGCCTCTGAAAGCCTCACCTGAAAATCACAGTGAGAGATGACTCGCCTCTTTTCTCCCCCTTCACCCCTTCATCTGTTTGTTAAGAGTTTTTGCTTCAGACCTGAGTTCCTTCAGTCCAGGCCAAGCTGGACCTACCACAAGCTCCATGCTGCATCTTCACCTCGCTGCTGACTGATATGCACAGTCACCTCCTTCTGGCCATATTCCTAACTGGTGCTGTGTGAATCACAAACGCCACTGAAATCATCAATAAAGACCTGACTGAGCGGCTGCTCTTGCCTAGAGGAAACTTCTTTCCCTGCTAATCTCTATTACTGCTCCAACAAAACTTGCAATCTTGAATAAAGAAGGAAATTTTGTAACAAAATAACCTGATAAAAGAGTGTAAGTTTTCTCCAGAGAACAAAGACTGTAAGTTCACACAGATAAAAGTGTTCTCCAATTTCCTGATCTCTGCTTACTGGTACAGAACTGTAAAAATGCCAGTGAAATTTAGAAAGCTGCAGTGGTTTTGGCTGGGATGGGAGGAATTTTCTTCACAGCAGCCTGTATGGTGCTGTACTTCAGAACTGTGACCAATACTGTGCTGATAACACAGCAATGTTTAGCTGTTGCTGAGCAGCGCTGCACAGAGCCAAGGAGGTTTCATTTTCTCGCACTGTCCTGCCAGTGATGGGGTGAGGGGCACAAGGAGCTGAGATGGGACAAAATCAGGACAGTTGGCTCCAATGACCAAAATTCCATACCATGTGGCACTGTGCTCAGCATTAGGAATGAGGGGAGAGAAGGAGAGTGGGAGCTTGAACTTCCAATGTTTTTCTTGCCAAATAACCATCATGAGTGATTTCTAGGAAAACCTAAACATCTGTCTACCAAAAGGAAGTAATGAATGATTTCCTGATTTCACTTTTCTTGCATGTAACTTTGCTTTATGTATTAACCTGTTTATATCTCAACACATAAATTTTCTCACTTTTGCCTTTCCAGCTCTCACTCCCAGCTCACGTCAGAGGGCAGACTGAGTGGCTGTATGGTGCTGAGCTGCCTGCCAGGGTTAGCCCACAATAAACACCTGTATTGAACATCACACAATAGTTTAGTCATCAGCAGAAGTGCAAACTTCACATTAGGGTTATAAGAAAAGCATCCAGAAGAGACAGAAACCAAGATAATGAGGACTTTGTCATCTATTTCTATAGGAGGTGTTTATGCTCCCTGCTGGTAAGAGACAAAAATTGCTGCTGAGATTCTGGTAGTGGCCATTGAACATGGTGTATTACAAACACATAGGAACACACGTCCCTCTGCGGGAGCCAAAATTCAATATTTACAGTGATGACTTCCACACATTTATCAATGAGCAAGTACAGTGCCAATCAACTTCACAAAGAACCAAGGTAGAGGGAGAGGATCCAAAAGCCCAATTCCAATGCCTGTATGCTGCAGCAGGTATTGATAATAAAAGGCAACACAGTCACCCTCAAGCTATTTCAAGGGGTTTCACATATGTGGATGAAGCAACAATTGCTTTAACAGCCTTATTTAATTTTTTTTAAATCCCAGTTTGTCCTGATTTAGGAGATAGGACCATCTTCAAAGAAGTATTTATTTAAAAACAGTTTGCTGACATAGCTTTCAAATCTGTATTACATTAATGATGCCAGAAAGACTGATACTGCAGTTTCAAGAGTTTCCTTTAGCTAGTGCTTATATTTTTCAGTTTGAACTAGTGGTGAGATCTTTATACTCACTGGCACTAGACCATTTGCTGAGACTCCAGTTCCAAGCTGACAGTGGCTACAAGCCACTCTGCAGCTGCCAGACTCAAGGACAGAAGAGCATCATCCAGGTTTACATTCCAGTTTTTAGCACTTGCTACATTACTCATGAATGGTTCTTGACCAAACATACCTTTTTCATTCATCTGCAGTGAACTTTGAAACTGTACTTTCTTTGACAACTCACATCTTTATAATAAAAATTACATTCATTTCATAGGCTTCATACATAGAACCTTTCCTCCCCAAACCCTAAGTTTTGGGTGACTCTCTGAGCAAAATCATATTGACCTTTCATGATTCATAGGAGACAGGTCTTTGTTTTCATTAATTTTACCACAGTTTAGTTACCTTAAACACTTGATCACCTCAACACAATCGCCCAAAAATGATTAAACTTCTAGCTATAACTTGTGCAGAGTAGGATCAGTAGATAACTACCAAAGAAGAGATGAATTGCACAGCATGGGGTCACTTTACACAATGCAGGAGAGCCAGGAGAAAAGGCTGAAAGAAGCAAGAAGCTGCTCCCTGTTTTGAAGAAAGAATGGCATTGAGGGCATGATTAAGTGATGGGACTCAGCAGCTCAGGTTGACAATCAAACTTGGTGATCTTGAAGGTCTTAACCAACCCAGTTTATTCTATGATTCTATACTTCTATTCAAATGAAAGCAGTAACAGAAATGAAAATCACTGTGTTGAAAAAACCAAGACAGGACATTTAGACTCTGTTGAGAATGATTTGCAATATCAAGCATTTCTCAGACTACTTTCACCCAACCATCTGCAGCTATCTAAATCTGGAATCAACGGGGAATGCTTGGGGTCTTTTTTCAGCCTGCTTTTATCCCTAACCTTGCAACCCATACCAAAGAATTCTTGCAATAATCAGAGTTAATTCAGAGAATTTGTTCTGCTTGCTGTGGGAAGTTGGAAGTTGGACTGAAAAAGGGTAAGGTATTGTTTTTACTGAGGTAAAAAACAGCTTCAGAGGCAAGAAAACAGGAGGGAAATAGCTACTGTCAATTCTCCCAGGGAGCTCTAGCAAATACAGTATGCATATTTTACTGAGCCATGTAGCTAACAAAAACTAACGAAAGGAGAGTTGATTCCATCCAGTGAAGCGCAATAAATTTTAATTTAACTAAATAAGCAACATTTCTTAATTGCAACCAGCTTTGGAAAAGAATTTTTGAATGGAAATTGTTATTTTGTCCATCATCAATGAGTCGTTGTACTTGAGAACAAAATGTTAATGAAGGAAGTTAAAGGCCATTGCATCAAGTTTCAAGAATATATACATAGAAGTTGTGATAACAATTTATATCTCAATTATTTACTTCAGGCTTAATGTTGGATTCCTTGTTCATTCCTTTTGTATTAAGAATTTCCACTGAACTCAAATCCAATTGTCATGGTGGTCTCTTAGTTATCTCTCTGAGAAATGGTTTCAAGCCTAAACTCTTTATTATTAAAAAGACCAGGAACTCTTCAACTGTCATTAAAACTGTTAACAAGATTCAAATACCTCCACAAACTCAGTAGGGGTGGATGAGAAGGTCACTGTCCTTTACTCTGGAAGACAAATGACCCTTCTGTAGTACTTAGCAAGTTAAACCCACAAAGAGAAAACACAAGTTGGTCACAGCAAGGCCTCAACTAAAATTGATGGTTACTTCAAATACTATGCTAAGTCTGGAAAAGACAAGACTTCCCCTTTTGCTCTTCCTGTAAAAGTGCTTGCACCTACCAGCACAAGGTGTGAGCAGACAGAGGAAAGCAGCATTATGGATCACACCAGAGTGAAATCCAAAGCATGTGAGAATGTCCTGAGACCCGTGCACATCTGAATCAGATAACACAGCACAAGGCAGGAATTGTACAGGTATGATAACTCCAAGTGAGTTCACAGGGAGTACCACACTCCCTGATATGAGACAGCAGCCCAAATCTGTGAAACAGGTAGGGTAGCAATGCTTACAAGTAAACTGGAAGTTGGGTATTAATCTGCACAGGCATTTATTAAAATCCTAAGCATCTACCTTTCTGGATGATTTCACACTCAATGACTTGCTGTGAGCATCCATTGTGCCTGTGTCAGCTTTGAAAATGGTATTTAGGTACATTATATAATTTGATCTGTGGTCCTGCTGCAAGGAATGTGCAAATACACAAAGATCAGTTCAAAACTACAGCTTTAACTTGAAATTCACTGAGGTACAAATTTTGCTCAGATTCGCATACCTATCTCAGTAGTAATATCCTGTCCTTGACTGATTTCCAAATCCAGCCTTTAACAATACAAAATGAGTGCCTACTGTAGAGAGAGGCCTAAGCTCAACATCAAACTCAATACTGCTGTGGGAATTTGGTTTAGACCCACTGCTGCCTACAGTGCATAACCACAAGCTGAAATGTATAGGCACAAGTAAACCTGACTTGAGTGTCCAGCAGGACTTCCTCTGAAGTGTGTGCCCGCATTACTGGAAATGGGAAACATCCAGAAATGGCCAACGGTACAAGATTCAAATCACTCAACTGATCAAATGGAATGTTTAACCACTAAACAGATGTGGGAAGAAAAAGAAAAAAAAAAAAGAAAAAAAAAAGAGGTCAGTTGTGTAACCACTGTATTCAGAAAGAAGTAGAAACATACTACACTATGTGTGAGGTCTTATTACATGGTCACCACAGACAACAAGTTAACATACCTAAGTCCTGCCAAAACTGCAAGCCAAGTGTGCTTCAGCCATGCAGGGGACAGTGGGCTCTCCCTCATGTTCTTTTTCATTTTAGAATCACAGAATCCTGAATTGGAAGGGACCCACAAGGATCAATGAGTCCAATTCTTGGCACCACATTTGTACTATCTGTTCACCATGGAAGCAGCCAGGGGCATTTCCTACTGTACACAAGCTACCTGCAACATACGTTTTGCCTCCGTAACAAATGCAGGCTCACATTATTCATCTGTAAAGAGTTTCTTTGCTCTTTGAACAAAAACAAACACTGAATAACTTACTGCAATTACATGGTCACCAAAAATAACTTTAACTAATCTAGCTGCAAAACAATGACTAAAACACCACAGTCACTTAAAAATAACAATTTTACCAAAGATGAATTTTTCTTCGAACAACATCTGGGGCAAAGTCTGCAAAACAATTAATTGATAGCGTACATCAATATGAAGAGAGCACTAAAAATGCTCCATTCAGACTTTGTAAAGGCTTGCTTGTAAAGTATTTTTGTTTAATTATCACTGGTAATTTGAAGCCCAAGCCTTGAAAGAATCTGAGTTAAACACCTGTTTATTTTTGTTGGCTTTTTTTTTTTTGTTTTTCTCAGTGACACTGAATTGCTGCTTGTCAATTACAAATATATTTAGAATTATAATGTAATTTTTTTCCATACACTGGTCGAATAACTTAATATTAAAGGCTTACAATAGAACACGACAGATCATATACAGTTTAGTAGAGTCTAAATTAAATCATCACATTTTAAATACAAGTTCCCTGTAGCTAAAGAAGTTCAAATAAACATTCAAAAGACTAAATAACATGTTTTTACATTTACAAATGAATCATCATACGAGTATTTATTGATTTTTTAAAAAATCCAAAAATACATTGTAACAGAACAGAATGTATATGTTCTTCAATAAAAGACAAAACTATGGTTATCATCTGGACCATAATACAAATACATGCTAAAAATTTAAAAATCATTTTGGGTCACTTGGGAAACATGAAACAAGCTATCTGTTTGTAAATGCAGCAGTTTTCTACTTTAAATACATCTGAGAAAATTAACCTGTAAAGAAATAGGCTTTTAGACTCTTGAACAAAGAGCTTTCTAGACTGAAATGGTGAAGAGACCTGTGATATGCACCTGCCAGGCCACTAAGCCATTTCCCACAGAGATTCTGTTCACCGCTCCACCTCAGCTCAGGGATCCAGCAGTGTCAGAGTTTCACATCAATACCAGACTTATCCAAGCAAAGTGTTAGAAAGCATTCTAATATGATGTAAAAACAGCAGTTACATACACAGAAGATATATGCCAATAACAGACATTCTCTACCAAATGTCTTGATTTGTATCAGGGCAAGTAAAATGTAGTAGTCTAGTTTATGGACTAACTGAATTATATTTTTGGCTCAAGGTAAGACCCTTTAAAAACAATCTCTACATTAGCAACCAGAATCAAAGCATGGAGAAAAAAAAACCAAAAAACCCACACACAAAAAACAGGACAAACAACTAATCATTTTACAATCACCACATACTGCAGGCAAGTAGGAATCAAAACAATAACACAAATTGTGCACTGGTTCTATGAAAATAAAGCGTTGCGAGTCGACACAAGCAATCTGACAAGATGTGAAAGCAGGCAGTGAAAGCATCAGGGATTGAATTTCTTTTCATCAGAATTCAACTGTTTCTACTGCAAGGCAGGTAACAAATGGAACTCAGAAAAACCGAATTCCTCTTAGCAGGTTAAATGCATACTGTGAGGCTTAGATTTTATTGTTTCTTCTATTAAGAGAAATTCAAACAATTGAATTAAAATTACATTTTAAAAATGAAAGCCAATAGAAATCTCAATGAATGTACATTTTAGACAGAAACAATGTTAGGTCAAATCTACAACAGGTGATAGCCGATGTCCGCAGATGTTATTTAACTATGCTGCTTATGTCAATAGAACATCTGACACTATTTCCATAATACTAGCAGCCTCTTTTAAATCACTTCCAACAACTGTATACTTTGTAAATTACATGGGCTTTGATGAAAAATATCATTATCAGGCATGCAAAAATTCTAACAGAAACCTTCCATTTCCATAATTTGCTTACACGTTCAAATGACATATGCTAGAACACACAAAACCAACTTTTTCAAATGAAATAAATTCACAACTCTGAAAAGGAGCAAACAAACAAACAAAAACAAGGAAAAAAGCCTCTGAGACAGGAAAAAGAATGTTTCTACGTAATTGGTCCTATCCTTCACTGGTGCAACATAGTAACATCAGCTACCATACAAATTTGCATGTAATTTTGCAAGTAATGGTGTTTAGGAAGAGGATCTCATTCTCCATCTTCTACACTGCAGAAATGACTGAATGTACTAAAGAGGCTTTCATTGTCCTACAAAATATATGGTGTTTGCCACTGCTGGATACAGATCATCAGTGCTGAAGGACCAGCATGCTGACTCAGCATAGGACATCTTACACTCTCTAGTACTGACAGTGATGTGAAAAACAATCTGTTCTGCACTAATACCAAACCTGCTCCTAGGCTGCACCTTCTGATCGAAGCTCTGTTCTACAGGTGACAATTAACAGGTGCAGTGTGAGAAGCAGAGGCACAGTTTTAACAACCCAACCCAGAGGACAAATGCAGAGTTAAGGGAATGCATTAGTGTCATCTGGATTCAAGTCCATGAGAATCCAATGTCAGAGCAGTTTGTAAAGCTTTGAATGCCAAGAGGTGATCAAAAATTTCAAGCAGAAGCATGATCTGAGCCTGTAATTCCTTACAGAGAATAAACAACAGAGAGAAAGACAGGCTGTAGTAAAGTGAATGGAAGGAAGGAACTAAAAAGAGGACGGACGTATGTAATGTATACTGGTGCAGGGCTGTATCTCCTGGACCCAGAAACTGCCATAAACACAAGCTAATTTTACAAGATAAGTTACATGCATGCCCAATTCAAGAGGGCAAGAGTAAAACCCTGATGGCAATGCTATGACTCTGGCTGAAGAGCTTCATTTTCCCCCTCCCATACCTGAAAGCCTTGAATCCTTGCCAAATACTCCAGCTGTTTTGAAGGCTGCACTGCAGAACAGGGGGAAGCAGGAGATATTCCTTTTAGACCTATGGCTTCGGCAGTCGGGGACGTTCCATTCATGAGAAGTTCCCTGGCAATTGTAGCTGTGCTATTTGTTGTAGGAGATATGCTGAAGAAAGAGCTAGAAGTCTGGCTCATTTCTTTGGGTGACAAATAGCTTACAGTGGTACCAGGGGCTGATTTGTTGCGGCTTGCTTCCATCTCTTGATAAACATCAGGAGAGAGATGGAGTATTCCCTTTGGTGCTGAAAGTAAAAGCAGAGATCATTCTTATTACGCTAGAACAGTCTTGGAATGTAGACAATTTTCATTAACATACTTTTCACCAGAATACAAAGTGAGCACTTAAATGCAGTATCTTTTTTCCACAGTAATTGTAAATGAAATTACCTAACTGTTTGGAAGCAAAGCAGACCTGAAGTGCTCTTCTTCCTCCCCCTCTCCCCTCACCCTTTTTAAGTAGTTAAAAACTTCTGGACTCTAAAACCGTGGCAAGCACAGAATACACAATGTGAATAAATAAGGTTCCGAGTTCTGCAAACCATGAGGAACAGCTGCTGCTTCAGAACAGCAGCACTATCATTATTTCGGTACAACCTTCTGCCTCCTACCTGATAAAGTCATTTAGGCTGTTGTTTGACAAATACTCTAAACTAGCCTGTGACAGCACATCACCATCAGAAGTCCTTCTTCCCTCTCCCACCTACAGATGTTGTTTGTTCTCTCCAGCTGCTCTATTGCCTGTGCCAGCACAAGCACCTGTAAGACCATGCAGCGACACTCATGAGAACGAGCAGTTGGAGACAAAAGGAGGGCAGGACGGCTCCTTGTAGGTAGCTGCAGTGCCTCAGGAGCTGGCTTAAAGCATCTGCTGAATTACCACAGCAGCCTGGGCTTAATTAATCCTAAATGGCCTTGTAGCCACATCGTTCCTGTGCTCATGACTCCTGCGCAACTGCCTGCCCTTCAATCTTTTTTAATTTTTGTAACATTTAGCTGCATATACAGCATGCTATAGTTTGCGTTGTCTTGGACCATGCTCACACTGAGCACAGAAAGTATGCATGTGTCATTATAAATATCAAAAAGAATTAAAGCAAACATTACAGAATTACATTTATTCATGTGAACTGCAGGAAACATTCAAATATTTCTAGTGACATCTAAACTAGGAGCAATGGGTCCACATTTAAAATATTTAATATTTTTAGAGAACATCTTGATCCCAAACATCCTCAAAAACAGGAACATGTACGTAAGCAGTTTTGATAATATTTTTGTGTATAAAAATGTGCAGAATTAGGGACAAAGTTTGGTAATTTTATACACAATGAAATATTTGTTGGAAGCACAAGTACCTGGTCTGCTGATGTAAGAGAAAAGCTTCTTTCTTATTGTTATTAAATTGAAAAATGAGCTTGAAATGTTTAATTTCATACCAGCACATTGATTTTCTAGTGTACACCTGAAAAAAACATCTGTGAATTCAAGCCACATGGCGTTTCATTTTAGAAATGACAAACTTATTTTTTAACTAACTTAGTTATCTCAAGAGAAACCAAAGCATTCAATGCTTAATTCACTTGCAATACATATTAAAGTGATCTCAGACTGAAAAATAAATTCAAAGAAGAGAAATAATTTCCAGTTTCCTGCAAAGGACTATTCTGCTCCAAGAAGTCCAAGTGGTATTCTTAAGTGAAACGTCTACTGCAAAAAGACTTTAAAAATATTACCAGTGATTAATATTCTCATTTTCAACCACACAGTGAAAATTGAACTTCCTCACTGCTGACTCAGCAAATTGCTTACAGGTGAATCTTTTAATCGATTTACTCACACATTTGGCTTTTAAATTAACAGTGATTTCAAAGAGTTGGAAAGTCAGCTCATACCCTTCACAAAGCTCTGGAAAAGTTCTGTGAAGGACCTAGCTGTGGGGTTATGCCAGCCCAGTTTGGAGAGCGCGGCTGTTCTCTTTACTTTAAGAACATGCAAAACAGAGGATAGAGCTCTGCTTTGTGAATATCTCAGTTTCAGAGAGAAATGCTGCTGCCGCTGCACCCAGCACTGTGCCAGCACCGAGGCAGAGCTGGATGCACCTGTACCACATGCCTGCTGCTTGCCCTGCCTGTGTGGGGCTGAGGAGCCCTAAGAACAAGGGTGATCTTGCACTGAAATCCAAAGCTAAGAACAAATTCACAACGGTACTACTTGGGAAGGATGGAGGACGGGGTCTCCAAAGTGTCTTTCTCTCCATCTGAGACAAGGTAGAATATAACCTTGCAGAGAACAGCAGCTGTGTAAACACCCATTATTATTCTATAGTGCATAATCATCGTGTAATAGAGTGGTAATATACCCTTTTTCTGAGGCTACAGCCTCCAAGGCTTATCACTGATCACACTTATATATAGTTTTATACAAGAGATAGTATGAATGAAATTAAAAAGGATACACATAGATTCAGGTAGGTGAAGTCAGGTTTCAAAAGCAAACACAAGGACACTGAGTGACGGGGTGTTTGGTCCATCCTAAGACCTGGCCCACTGTATGTCTGATTTTCAACACATACTTGAGAAATGAAAATCAAAATTGAACAGAGTCTATAATAACATACTTTAAAAATAATGCATTAGTTCTCCAGAAAATAAAGATCATGCAACATGAAAAAAAAAAAAAAAGTTTCAAGACATTTAAAACCAAATCCAGTACAGCAGATGTCTGTTCCATTGATGTAATATTACTTAAAACAAACATTTTACATGCTTTCTCAGCCATCTCACTGTTTTTACATGATCCACCCAAATGTCTAACTGCTGTCTGGAACAATGGTTTGGAATACTTCCAGATTACTAAGCTCTCTAAATGTTAAAATAACTAATATGCAGCATATGATGAATAAAAAGATATTGAGCAAAGTATAGCAAATGCATCTAAAGCACTGCCTTTACTCTAATGGTGATGTTAAATTAATAATAGTACTTCTACACTTATGCAACACCTTTCAGCTACAGACTTCAAAGTGCTTTATAAGCAATAATTAATTTAAATCATACATTGGCTCAGAGAGCAGATATTATATTACAGTCATTGATTATTTCTGGAAACAAAGTAATGTAATATTCCATTACAATATAGCCATTACATTAATATAGTTGCAAGCAATTAAGATTTTATATTCAGGGCCCATGTTTCATGAAGCTTCTTAGAAACTTGCTGTAAAATCCAATAAAATTTGCTCTCTTTGAAAACGTCTATCAAGCATGGAGGGTTTTTTTGGAACTCATTATGTATTTGTAACATATTATTGAGGAAGTTGTTTTTTTTTAATATCATGCCTCTGTTGTCTGCTTACTTAAACTCTGTTGAATCCTTCAAGGATATATAATAACAACTTAGTTACTGCAGTAACTATGCTATCACAAAACAAGGAGTATGACATCAATAGAGGAATAAGAGTCAGACCAAATTTCTCCAGGAATTCTCGTAATTAGTCTTCAAACAAGCACTTTAATAAAAAATATGGGACAAAGAAATCTTTTGCTCTAACACTTCCTTGTGTTGCAGTAGAACACTTCTAGGTGAATACTTTCATATATCTGCTAGTCTTTCCCTCCTCCCCCCCAGAAAAAAAAATGATTTTTATGTCTCTGCTAAACAGTTATCCCATACTGACTTTGTCATACTTCAAAGGTAACATCACAACTAGTAAGTCACAGGAACTGTAATTCTACCACTTAGACCAACACTGCACCTTCTGCTGGCCATAACTACGAGGTACATTCATGAAACATGTTAAAATAATTTCCATTTATATTATTTAAACCTGTGGGCAAATGTGTTACCAAAACATCCAAGCAAGAGATGCAGTGTAATCACTAATATTTGAAAAACATGTCTTACTCATCCTTGGCAGTAATTGCTAGCAGTCTCTTACAAGCTTCTATAGTCTCTGAAAACTCCAAACCAAAGACCTCTCTCAACTAAGAATAAATCTCATCATCTATCGTCTACTTTTGCTGTCACAGCTGCAACACAATTTAGACTCCAATGTAAATGTGTGATGCAAAATGGCTTCGTGAGTCTGTCCCTTGAAGTGCATCTCCGTACTTTGATTCCACTTCTTTTTATAGCAGCAGCAGTGGCAGTCTTCAAAAGATCTGTTGAAGTGGTGCTATTTTTAACCCTAATCCTTCGTCTACAGGGTCTCCCTGCCAGAGGGCTCCAGGGGACTTTTCTGCAAATGGGCTGCCACCAGAGAATGGCTTTGGACCTTCACTCCACATAAGCAAAAATGTAACTAGACTGTAAAATAGAATTTACTGGATATAGGAACAGAGACAAGTTACCCCTTAACAGTGGGCCTTCTAAGCTGAGAAAGGTTCACAATGATGACAGTATTGCCTGCAACTCTGAAGTGTCTATACCAGTAACACTGGTGTCCCATTTTCAGTTTTCTATTTCTGTCAGGAAAATATGAAAAGCTAAGATTTTGATTTTATCGTTAAACTCCAAAAGATGATCTACAACATCAGGTTTGTATTGTCAATCCACATATGTAACAGAGCTGATTTTCTCTTTTTTCCTGATCGACACTGTAGAGATACTCTTCTATATAGTATCTACTCCATGACTTTTCCATTTTCAAGGCCATTCATAGACTGTTTCAAGGAAACTCAGTATAGTTGGTCTAAACCAAAACCAAACCACAATTTTCTATCTGGGCTCCCATAATCCAACAGAAAAGTTACACTTGTTGGTGTGTCAGGAGTCCTGTAGCTGGTGTATGGCTTCCCCTGACATTCCTGTAGAGCATATGCTCTTCTTTGCGCTACAACCACTGGAATGGGATACAAACATGTAGTCGTACTTACATGTCTTGTCTAGTGACACAAAATGAACAGGATATATAATTCAGTATTTGACTTGCTCATAAATTGTTTAAAGCCATTATCTCTGAAATAACTCTGAAAATAACTCATCAATGGATATAAAAAAAAAAAAAGATTGTTCACAGATATTATCAGTATTTCTTGAGACTAAATAAAAAACTCAATCAATAACCATCCAACTTTGTTTCACTGTATGCTACCCATATTCAGATTGAATAAAGCCTTCTACTGCACTGCTGAAAATATGTTGCAAAATTTTGAACTAAGATATTAAGTAAGAAAAATTAGACCCAAATGCAACTCTGATTTCATTATTATGTAAGTTAAAATGGACAAAATCTTAAGACACATGGAGAATTTTCACTTGCTACAATTCTTCCACAGAACTGGCATGTTTCGTCTTATAGTCCATTACAAATTCACTGGGAGCAAAAAAAGAGAATTTATATAAATAATTATTTCAATAACAAGACTGAAAAATATAAATACTATCATAAAAAGTAGTTATCTTTTCATACTTCACTCGTTGTAAAAAAGCCTATTTATATACTGAAATATTTTCCAATTTTATTACCTCAGCAGGAACTCAGAAAACATCAGTCAAACAAGTGAATAGGCAAATAGTATGTCCATTATGTTTTCAGTAACAGTCTACACACAGTCTTGGCTGGAAAAGCCAGGATTCAATCATTATCTACTTACCACAACTATCTGCGGTATTTCTAAGTCACCAGCTACTGCAATATTCAGATGAGAAAAAATGTTTTGTCATTACACAATGTCCTTCCATCAATGATCTCGTCTACACGACCTTAAACAAACTGATGTTATATAAAGACACTTGTTAAAATTCTAGCTTACTTAACCTTAAAATAACCATGACATTTAAGTAAAAACTATTTTGTTCTTCATGAGGTTAGGTCTTGATAGACAGACAGACAGACAAACAGATTGATTGACTGATTTTACTGAAACTCTTTCAGTACACCCAATTTGAAACTGTAGTATCACAGGAGACTTAAACTGTATATATTTTATATAATAACTGATGTTAAATTCTAGTGAGAAAAGTCCTTTGAAACATTTCACAGCTTTACTCTGGAAGATCATGGGAACATACAGTTTTGTTAAAAATAAGACCTTATAAATCTTTGTAATGGGAAATTTCTACAGATATAATATGAAAAAGACATAAGCAAAACACCTACACTATTATTTCTACATTATAATTTCTGCACAGTAAGGATCTAACAATATAATGGCGTCCCATGCAATCTACAATCTAGATGAAGTAAAAGAACCAATATAAATGCAGAAAGATACTATTCCTATTAGTAAATGAAGCTAGAGTGCTGACAGATCATGGTGCTTGTAAAAGCAGCAAAAAAGTGATCTTTGAGAGTGTGAAGTAATTAGGAGAGTGCCTAAGTACAACCAGACAGTGACCTGTTTAGGCAAGACTATTCATTAACAGATTAAGAAGGGAATAAGAACTGTGATGATGAAAACAAAAGCATGACCTGTATATAGAAGAGATGAAAGAATGAGCAAGTCTGAAAGACAAGGATAGAGAGGCTGCTGAAGCTAAGAAGGTCAAGGGGGACATCAACAAACACAGCATAGGTATGAGTGAAGATGAAATCAGAGGAGGAGAAAACCGTGGGGGAGTGGAAGTCATAGGGCTAAGATGTTTGATGTAAGTAAAGAGGATGGAGGGGAGAATGGAAAATTAAGTCTTGGTTCTGACAGCAAGAACGCCTCAGTTCAAGATCTTTAAGGAAAATATTACTGCAGACTAATGGCAGTGTAGCTGGTGGGTTCCAGGTGAGAAAAAGGGTGGGGATGGGAAAAGGACAAAAGTGAAAGTATTTACAGAAATGCAGTACTGAGGTTAACTGAGGGATACTGCTCAGTTTGCTTGGCTGAACAAAGAAGATTAAGTGCAGATCATTTTCAGAATTAGATTCTTAAATCTGAATTTGAGAGTTAACATCAAGAAGGAGCTTTGCGCTGATATTTCCCACTCAGTTTTTTTCAAAGGAATGGACGAGCAACTATGAACAAATATAATTCATATAGGAAATTTAGAAGACTTGGAAAAGCAAAAGCTGAATTTCTCTGAAATTAACTACCCAGACAGCTGGCTATCTACTGTCATGATGGCAGTTCTCTCTTACCCATTTATACATTACAGGCTTTGTGGTTAAGCAATCTCCTAAAAAAGCTAAGACTTGTTTTTTTTCTCAGCCTCAGAACATTTAAACCATTGCTCTCACAGCCCAAGTGTATGTTTCTCATTTACACTTAATCTATGCTATTCAAGAACCAAGGAAGAGGTTGCTTGCAACATTTTTGTTTAACCTGTACCTAAAATACACAGAAGGTATTTTGTGCAAACCACTACAATACATGACTGCACCTTCACTTACAAATGTTTTAATCAACAGATAATCAATAGCACAACGTCATGATTGCTTTAGATCATACTTTCTCTGTGGATTTATTGCATTTTGACAATATCTGATCCTTGAATCTCTGTTGGCAGATCATAGTGATTATTAGATACACATCTCCACACAGAGGTTTCCATTACCCAGATTACTCTGTACCTCGTGAGTACTCTCCTAGTGAAGAAGGAAACTGAACCTACATTGTAAGCCTCTCAACTTTCTGGATGCGTGTTTAAAACAATAGGTATGCTAGAAATATACATCTATACTCAGCAGTGATGGCATCACATCTGAAGACGCAAAACTTGTATTATTTTTATTACCTAACCAAGCATCTCAAAAGGAAGGACACGTGGGGAATGGAGGAGGACCAACAGTCTCGCACACCTCAGTTGTGCCCAAATCCCATATCACATACAGACACACTGATTTGAATCCTTCCAGAAACAACAGTACTTAGTACTGAGTAAAAATGCATACAATGCACTGGAAATCACCTCTGAAATACCCCAGAAGGAATTAAATGTTTCAGCAAAATATAACACAGATAAACTTCATTTTAAAATGTCTGAAGTATAAAATAAAAACTTTACACCCAAATTGTACATTTCTGTTACTGTTCACAGAAATACAGAGGTATTAAATTAACTACTGTAAGTCTTCATCAAAATCCCCAGCTGGAAAATAAGCATACAGAGGACTGTTTTTAAAAGTTTTTATAAAACCATCAAGTGCCAGAACTATGTAGTTCACATAATTTTTATTTCCTCCAAAGTGAAAATACTCCCTTATAAAAGTTGATAACTTATTTATTGTGCTCCTATTTCTCCACCTCCATCCCCCTACCCACCCCCCAAAAAAACCCCCTGAGATTTCTAAATACAAATTTGAATGTAACCATACAGTTAGGGTTTACATTAATGGACAAATGCTGAAATTTCTCATTACAGATTTAAGAAACTTCTGAATATCTAATTGCTTTTGTTCTCTCACAGCTTGTTTTCTACTGAGAACAATTGCAAGAGATCATGTATCTTTGTTCCTTAGGAGATCATCTGTTCCTGCTGCTCATTTACCATCTGAAATCATTGTCATCTGTTAGTGACAATCTAACCATCTTCACAGTGACTAACTGTGATGTCACAAACAAATGATTATGATTTCAGGTGGTGAACAAACAGCAGGAGCAGATGTACTTTGAAGAACAAAGATTGTAAAGTCACACAGGAATCCTTAGTAATAAAATGTTAGGCAGTAAAAACAAAAAGCCTGTCCTTTACTGAGAGGTAGGCTTGTTCTGAATGTAATTGTTTTATCATTAGTTTTTTGATATTTATTTTGTGGAGACCAACATTTCTGGAAATAGATAAAGGAAATCTAGTCTATGAAAACTGAGGGTAGGACAAAAAAGAAAAATTATGAAAGCAATTTTTTTTTTCCTTTTTAGAAATATAAAGAAACCTCAAATTATTTTTTCCTTTGAGTTTTATACAGTTATGTTCTTAATTTTGCAATATTTTATGCCTCATCTACAGCTTCTCCTAGAACACATGCTGTATGACATGTATGATTATCCCTATCCAGAAAAACAAAACCAAAAGCTGAATGTTCCCAAGAGACAACAGTTTGCATTAGGACTGTTTATTTGTTTCACATTTTGTTTTTGTGAGTACTTGCTTAAGTCAAATCCTAAGAAATAAATGAGCATCCTGTTAACAGTAAACATCTTCTACATGGGCTGCAAATATTTGTGTTGTGCTCAAAGAATACTGGCTTCAACATCACTTTCAGGAGCATCATGGAAAAATCTCACTCATGTCTCTGTTATTCCACGTGTGGAAGATGTCTGAGATCTTCCAAGCAAAGAACAAACAGATTCTTGTCTCAAGTCATCTTTGGGATTGTGAAATGAAGATGAAAGGTAAAGAAGTAAATCAGTGGGAAGAAGCTTTGCCAATGAGTAGGAGGAACAGAAATGAAGTCTGCTGCAACGGTAGCTACAAAAGCACATGAGGTAGGGGAACAGGAGAAATTTCAAGGACATGTAACAGGAAATACTAAAAACGCATCAAGTATGTAGGAGGATAGACTGAAGGGTATTTCTCAGCCAAAACAAACTACATAATAAAAGCACAATGGAATCTGCTCTTCAACTCCGCTTTTTTTGTTTCTGTTGTACTACAACGTACAACTTCACTTTACTATTCCGGTTTTATTTCACATAGTTTTATATTAAAATTTAGTGCATTATGTACACAAAGAAAGAGTACCTGCCTGTGACCTGCTGCCTGTGAGCCTGTGACCTGAATACCTGCTGGAGGGGAGCTCTGCGGAAAGGGACCTGGGTGTCCTGGTGGATGACAGGTTGGCCATGAGCCAGCAGTGTGCCCTTGTAGCCAAAAAGGCCAATGGCTTACTGGGGTGCATTAAAAAGAGCGTGTCCAGCAGGTCGAGGGAGGTGATCCTCCCCCTCTACTCTGCCCTGGTGAGGCCTCATCTGGAGTACTGCGTCCAGTTCTGGGCTCCCCAGTACAAAAAAGACAAGGATCTCTTGGAAAGAGTCCAGCGGAGGGCCACAAAGATGGTGAAGGGCCTGGAGCATCTCTCCTATGAGGAAAGGCTGAGTGAACTGGGTCTGTTCAGCCTTGGGAAGAGAAGACTGAGAGGGGACCTGATCCAGGTCTATAAATATCTAAGGTGTGGGGGGCAGAATGGCGAGGCCAGGCTGTTCTCAGTGGTGAGTGGAGACAGGACAAGGGGAAACGGCTGGAAACTGCAGCATAGGAAGTTCCGCACAAACATGCGCAAGAACTTCTTTACAGTGAGGGTGACGGAGCACTGGAACAGGCTGCCCAGGGAGGTGGTGGAGTCTCCTTCTCTGGAGATGTTCAAGACCTGCCTGGATGCCTACCTGTGCGACCTGCTGTAGGGAACCTGCTTTGGCAGGGGGGTTGGACTCGATGATCTCTGGAGGTCCCTTCCAACCCCTACAATTCTGTGATTCTGTGATTCTGTGATTCTGTGAAAGGAAACTGATGAATAATATGCTGGGCTAACAGGATACAGTAACCTTCCTAGAATAAAATTATTAGAAATCCAAATAGGAGATGCCAAGTGGTAGATGCAGTGATCTTAGAGCCTATCCTAGGTTTTCAAGACCGCTTAAAATTAAATTTTAGGATTACAACAAATGCAAACATCAAGTGAATACTGCATACATATTCAAACCCTTCCTATTCCATCAAATGACAGCACAGCCCCTCTGAAAACAAAAACGATACACTGTAGTCAGCTAGTTAGCATGAATGAGTCCTCTAGACTAGAAAAGGGAGTAAAGGACTCAGGGGATTAAGCACAATGGTGTCTGAATAGCACTGTCAGAAAAAAAAGATGATGGCTACTGACATATTTAGTACCCCTCATTTGATTTCCAATTTACTTGGGTATCATAAGAATGAAAATGAGACCATCTAAGAATGTCTTCCATGCATTAGAAATGCAATCTAGACTGTAAACCTGTTCTGTACTACAGACTGTGGTATCTGAAAATACGTCTGTGCCAATGCAAGAAAAAGAGTCCTTTGGTTACCACAGGTTTACAACACAACGATTGCTGATCCTGTTTCCTGTTGAATGAGTTTGCCTTCACCTTCTAGATTTGGCTTTACTTGTATGTTCAACAAAGTACTCTTACCAGGTAAAGCCTGGAAAGCATCATATTTTCTTGTTGGTGTATTAGATGGTAGTAGATGGTCATCCTATTATCTGTACATATCTTTTCTACAAGGCATGGTGAGGATAACAGAGAAAAGCTTGAGGTCTTATTTTGCTGTCCTAAACTTCAATATGTTAACATTTGAAGATGTTAACATTTGTAGATGATAATGGGCCATGTCCCTACAGATTTTAACAATACAAACAGCAATAATCTAGTACTGGTAAGGACTTCCTTCAAGACAGGGCTTGAAGGAAGCAATTAAAAATAAGTCTTAGATCCTGTAACATCCTCCATTTCAAGGAAAAAACAATGGCATATGTTGAACCAAGGTCACTAGAAACACTGGCAAGACTTTGGGGTAAATTGAAGCACAAATTATTCCTCAATTCTTCCCCAGGTCCAGCAACTGAGAGGACTCCATATATACTTGAAGACTACTGAATTCTCTTAAAAACTACATTTAGGACTAAGTCAGATGTCAAATTCAAATGTGTAATAGAAAGAAAAAAAAAAAGACAGCTAATATACTTTCACCTCTATTACAATTCATAGTTTAGAGATGACATTTGAGACTCTTATGAGGTTCAAAAATCAACATGGTTCTAAAGAAGAATTAGGTACTCATGGAAAAGTGAATTTGACCTTTTCCACACTACACCAAGTCCAGAGCTGGGAAAAATCATAGAAAAATGGGATGGTTTGGGTTGGTAGGGAACTTACAGATCATCTAGTTCCAGCTCCTACGAAGGGAAGGGACAAGTCCCACTACACCAGGGACCAGACCAAAGCCCCATCCAGCCTGGCCTTGCACATGTCCAGAGATTCAACAGCTTCTCTCAGAGACCTGTCCTGAGAGACCCTGTCACTACCCCCACAGTGAAGAATTTCTTTCTTGTATCTAACTTAAACCTACCCACCTCCAGTTCAAAACCATTACCCTTCATCCTATCTCTGCATTCCCTGATAAAAGAATCTCTCCCCATCTTTCCTGTGATTCCCTTTAGGTACTGGAAGGCTGCTCTACAGTCTCCCTGGAGCTTTCACTTCTCTCAGCTGAGCAACTTCAACCTCTCACCCTGTCTTTGTTGGAGAGGTACATTCAGACCTCTAATCTTCCTTGTGGCCTCCTCTGGACCTGCTCCAGCATGTCTGTGACTTTTTTAAGCAGCTGGGGCCCCATAAGAGTGGAACAGAAGCGATCCTTTACCAGCTTAATCTATCAGAAAGACCTACAGGCTTGTCCTATTTGTTAACAACTGTAGTGTCTGAAGTGAAACTGAAGCTGGTCTTCACCAGCAAGGTCTCCCATGTCTTTGGGTGCATAGACAGGTCTCAAGGAGGAAGACAGAAACCTCTAGAAGTGGAAGCTGATGTGATTTCTAGAGAAAATTTCAATCCATAGAAGTCCACTGGACCAAATGAGATATATCTGTGGGTTCCAAATGAACAATTTTTTGTCTTTTGTGGCCACTATCTGTCATCCTTGAAGAGCCACGCAGATCAGGGGAAGTCTCCAACAACTAGAGAAAAACCTCATCATCTTTATGAAAAAAGGCAAGCTGGTCAGCCTTACTTTAGTCCCTAGGCCAGGGACTAAAAGGGACTTCCTCACGCAGGAAGTCTTCTAAAAGCCATTACAGACACACACAGGAGAAAAAAAGTTGTTGGGAAAAATCTGACAGGAACAACCTGATTTTCTTTTATGATAGAAAAATTGGATTTATGAATAAAATGAGAACTATGGATGTAATTTGCCTTGATTTTAGCAAGGCTTTGACACAATATCCCACAGCATCGTTGTAGACAAGCTGGGATCTTAGAGTCTAGGAAATTTAATTTTAAATGATGAAAAACTGCTTGCAGGATAGTGGTATCTTTGTGAGATCTAATAGTAGCTTTCCAATACCTAAGAAAAGTTTGTCAAAATGATGGAGTTGGGCACTTCACAGAGGGAAGGTAGCAGCTAAACAGGAAATGATCATCATAAACAAACAGATATTCCAACTGGATAAAAATAAAAAACACATGAATAAATAAATCAGTGTGAGGAAAATTATACGTTGTTCTGAGAAGCTGTGACATCTCCACCCTTGGAGAAGAAGAAGATGCATAAGATACGTGCAGCCTTGCTGGAATGCGGTACTGACCCCGCAATCCAGATACTTCTTTAATTCCCCAACAACCTGCAAGACTCAATGGTTTAATAAAATCATAGCTGATTTTATTAAATGAGCAAATAAAAAATGTTGAAAATAAGGGTAAGTGAAAATCATCTTGTTCCTGCATTTATTTACATCTATATTCACACACAGGATACTTCAGACTTAAGTGATCAAATTGCAAATCTAGAGAAAACATTTCAGTTGGCTTGAATAATCTAAATCCTACAGAGACTAAAAGAACCAAGAATAAATACGAATGTAGGAAACTATACTTACTGCTACTTGTTGGCTCAGTAAACCCAACATTCTGTCCGTTCCAACTCTTGTTTTCTCCAAGCTGAAACAGAGACAAAAGAAAGAGACAAATAAGTAAAGATTAAACTACTACTTAAACAGCACAATCATATTTATAAATTCAATTGAAAAATTCAAAAAAGGGTGACTTGGGATTGCCACCTCTGCTCACACATCTTTGCTAACATATTTTACTTTTGGTCTAAAGCAGGTTATTTAAGGAATGTACCCTTCATGAATAAACATTAATAACTACTGCCTAACACTGAAATATAAATATTTCTCCAAGGATTAGGCTCTACTCAATGTTACCAAATCAGACTTAAAATTAAATGTTAAAAGCAGCTCTCAACTGAAAATATACACAGACTACAGAGAAACTACATTCTAAAACAAGAAGATCCTAATATCTGCTTATGAAAGAATGCATAAATAATGCAAAGTATTTGAGTGTAATTTTAAAATATCTACTTGCTAGGAATCCACTTAGTTACATAAATAAAACCAAAACAGATTCCTGTGATTTTTTTTTTCCAATACATAGGGGTTTTGAGGAAGGTAATGGTCTTCACAGGGATTATCAATCATAGAATCATAGAACTGGTTATGCATAACACTGGGTATTATGTGATACAGGAAAAGGAAGCAATTAACGTAAGATGTTCAGAATAAAACAATTCCTGAAATCTACAAAGTAAATGAAGTGTCAGTATTCTAGATTTATGTGTAAATGTAGAGAAATGTCCTCATGAACTGTGAGCTATTGACTGTCAGATCAATTAATGTGACACAAATGATCCTTTTCAAATTTCACTGAGATGCAAACACAGGCAGAAAATCCTCACTATCAGTACAAGCTGAGGGATGCAAGGATGGAGCACAGTCCTGCCAAAAAGGACTTGGGGGTACTGGTGTATGGCAAGCTAAATATGAGCCAGCAAAGTGACCTTGCATCCCAGAAAGCCAACCATATGCTGAGCTGCACAAAAAGAAGTATAGCCAGCAGGTCGAGGAAAGTAATCCTGCCCTTCTGTGCTGGTGAGACCTCACTTGGAGTACTGCATCCAGATGTGGAGTCCTCAGCACAGGAAAGACATGGACCTGCTGGAGAATATCCAGACAAGGGACACAAAAATGATCAAAAGGATGGAACATCTCCCCTGTGGGGACAGGCTGAGAGAGCTGGGGCTGTTCAGCCTGGAGAAGAGAAGGCCCTGGAGAGACCTGATAGCAGTGTTTCAGTATCTAAAGGGGGGGCTGCAAGAAGGAAGGGGACAGACTTCAGCAGGGTCTGTTGTGACACAACAAGGGAAAATGGTTTCAAAACTAAAAGAGGGGAGATTTAGACTGGATAAGAAAAAAGTTTTTTAGGATAAGGGTAGTGAAACACTGGAACATGTTATCCAGAGAGGTGGTGGATGTCCTGTCCCTGGAGACATTCAAGGTCAGGCTGGACAGGCCTTGGAGCAACTTGATGTAGCTGTAGGTGTCCCTGCTCAGTGCAAGGGAGTTGGACAAGATGACCTTTAAGTGTCTCTTCCAACTCAGATGATTCTATGATTCTGTGGCAGGTCTTAGAGACAGATGTCTCTCAAACTGGATACACAATTCCACAAACTTAATTTCACTTAACTTATTTTATTCATAGAATGAATAAAAATATTATAAGTATATCCAGAGAAAAGACGGTTCTTCAAAAGAATACACACTCTGAATCTGCAAATATGTTTGTATGTGTATGTGCTGTTACAACAGCATGGTTTTAGCATGAATCCATAAAAACATGACTGCAAACTCTCCCAAATGCACTGCTACAAGATGAATAAAGTTCTAACACTCTTCCCATTCCCCTCTTTTGCTGTTTATTATTTTCATCATGATGGAGAATTTAACAAGAATTCAACTGTCCATAAATTATTCTTAGTGCTACTGTCTCACACAGATGTAACATACTCCAGTTTTCTTCTAAGAGAAGAAAGATGGCAATACGAAACGAAAAGGCGAAAAAATGAAAAAGTGAAAGCATTACTTTCCATTCTCACCTGTAGAATATAATTTTGGTAGCTACAAAAAATCTCCCAGGGCACTATCTCAGTGCTCTGCACTTATACTACCAATGTGAAAATCAGTGAAAAACAGTGAAAATTCTCCATTCAGAGGCCAACTTGGTCTAGCTAATATGCATTGGGCTCCACTTGGCATGCAAAGAAACAAGCAAAAATCTTCTAATGGCACATCTTTACAGTGCAATTTATACGGAAGGAATTTTACAATGGTCAAATTGGTAGAGCTCTAACAGCTATTTTCCTTCTTCTCCAGCACCAGACATGTCTTGATTGAGGAGATTATCTGAGTGGGTCCCAGTTAGTGTTGACTCCTCAAGCAAGAATGCTACAATTTTTAGTGCTGAATTAAAGCATCCTTCAGATCAATCAGAAGGCTATATTTCACTCATACTGTGTACAGATACCATGAGAACGCTTGTCAAAAGAAACAGTCTGACACTCCAGATTTAAACAATGAAACAGAGTTCCAATGAACTCTGGAAATAAATAAATAAATAAATAAATTACTGCACTAACTCTTTGTTTTATGTGTCCACAGTATTTTGATCTGGTAATAAGAGTCCCAAACCCAGACGGTACTACTGTCTCTCCTGCTCTATGTGTAGAGCACTTGTTCAGTTTGAGAACCGTTTGTTTTTTTTAAAATCTATACTAAATATCGTGTTTATGTGCTTTACATGGTCAGTTTGCCATATACAGAAAATCAATTCAGATGCTCTAAAAATATTTTATGTCCTTTAGCCCAACAAAGCTATAAAAAAAAAGATTATCTTGAATGCACCCATTTCACAAATCTTGAGTAGTGCACATTTTGTGTATACAGTATCATATTTGATCATTATGTTCAAAATAATATCAGGCTTCTGTGCTTTACCCCAATTCTAAGATCTCTATTTCTGCAAATATGTAATTACACTTGTTTTACTGTCTTTTCTTTTTTTTTTTCTTTTTTTTTTTGGACAATGCATAGAATGCACGAAAAGAAAGCAGCATCACCCCTTCCGTAACCACTCAACAGCACTACAAACAGATTTATCATTTGGTCCCTATAAATGCCCAGCAGAACATTCTGTTGACCTGAGTCAACAGTTGGCTTATGCAGCCACAGCAAACATTTAAGCTGTGATCAAAATATACACATGGAGGAACCGTGTGTGTGTGTGTGTGTGTGTGTATGACAGAAGCCGTCCAGAGTCCACAGCTTAGCCAGATGCCTTGCTCTGATCTTGTCAGGACACAAAAAGTAAAACTTTAACACCTACTTTGATTACAAAACCTTTAATCAACGAAGTCAAGATGGGCCAGGAGTGCTACTCCTAGAATTATTCTAGAATATATTCAATGGGAAGACAAACAGCAGTGAGTACTTTATGTATGAAAATTAATGACAACATTCTTCCCTATTCCAGAAGAGGTGTCCTCTCATTGTACCTATAGCAGTATAAAAGAGGAATATTTGTAAGCAGAAATATGAACACAAATTACATGTACAATTTTGCATACAACTTCCTTCTGAAACTACATTTCTGTTCTGTATTGCCCTTACTAAACTTATACTGCCTGCTGCCTTGAAATGAAGGCTGATCTCTGACATGCAACCCAGCACAGTGCACAAGTTTAAGGTTCTGTTCATACCAAGTGATTAGCTGGTATGGCTAAGAAATCTAGACAAAGATAGAATTTTGGCATCACAATTGGTTCTCACCTTTTCTGTCTGGTCTTGAAGAGGAGTAGAGGCTTTGTAACCCAGCTGTAGCAACATTGCTTCTGCTGCATTTCTTTTAGCTATCTTCTTGTTTGGGCCTGTTCCAGTAGTAATCTCATTACCTACTTTTACCTTAAAAAGAAAATATTAATCATAATTACAAAAAATGCAAGACCGTTTAACATCGCCACACAATAATCTTGTTGACCTACCATCAGCTCTTCTGATAAAGATTCAATCCTGTAAAAGTAAGAACAGTACCAAAGTGGATTACAGTATTGCTTCCAAACTTAAAGCTTGTTGGGATTTTTCAAGATCCACAAATTTATACCAAAGAGCTACATTTCTATTTATCTTTTTTCCACCAACATCTGTGTCAATCCCGTTCTCTCTGCTGAACATCTTCCCCAGTTATGTTTCTCACTCTCTCCTAACATTAGAATAACCTGGACTCCCTGGTACAAGCCTTCAGCAGCTTGCCAGCGTCAGCAGGACAATATCCTGAGCAACGGAGAGACAAACAGTGACCCAGAGATTGTGGTTCAAAAAGAGCAGTTTTTCAGATGGATGAAAACTATATTCACATCCCTTCCACCTCATTGCACTGCAAGAAATGCAGGAGTAGGAGCCGTTTCCTTTTTCCGTCTTCACACCTGAAAGCTTTTATCAAAACTTTCTCTGAAAAGAAGGCTCCCTCACTGCTGGACCTGTGTTTGTACT
This sequence comes from Tetrao urogallus, assembly GCF_951394365.1. Taxonomy (NCBI): domain Eukaryota; kingdom Metazoa; phylum Chordata; class Aves; order Galliformes; family Phasianidae; genus Tetrao; species Tetrao urogallus. The sequence goes on along the minus strand of NC_136815.1, from coordinate 30,566,037 downwards.
GTCCAAAGCACTTCCAACAAACAAGATGCCTTTCACACCGCAAAGACAAGTTAAAATGTCAAAAAAAAAAAAAAAAAAAAAAAAAAGACAAACTATAGATGATGAATATCCTCAAGTCTCAAGCTCATTCCTTGAGTTTTGTACCACTCTTACCCTATTGAGGCTGTATGCATCTGATCTGAGGCATTAGTACTGTCACTGCAATTCATTTTTGCATTATTCAAAGTTCTTGAATAGCTGTACTTCAGTTTGTCCACTAAGGTATTTTATTTTCCAAATTATCTCTGGAAATAATACATGGTTCCAAACCATGTTAAAAAAAAAAAAAAAGAAAGAAACAGAAAATAAAATAAAAACAATAAAATACTCAAGGCAATCTGAATAAGAGAAAGCTTAGAGGTCAGTGAGATGAAGCATTCTGTACTGAGCTTAAAAGATGACAAAAACAGGCACACTTAAATAAATAGTATGTGTTATTTAGTAATTTATGGTATTCAATAATTATTCACTTTCCTCAAATTATCATACATATTTTTTCCTAAAACTTTTAAGTTTTTTTTACTCAAATACCTATTAATTCTAAACAGAAAGAAGAGGTTGTAAATAAATGATCACGAACATCCCTTCAAAATACATATATAATTAAACAAAAACATTCAACCACATAAAACAGAAATATTAATAACCTTGATATAAAACCTTTATGATCTATGTAGATCAGAAATTTCAATCAGAAAACAGCCAATCTACTACAAGCTTATATGCAATAAAACTGAGAGGCCTTAATGGGACAAGACAAAATGATAATTTATAACATAACCCACAATAAATCAACGTTCTGCTATTTCTCAGACCTGTAAAACTGGTTTAGCTATTATTATAACCTCTATCAAGGATTAAAGGCCTGACTACAAAGAGAAAGAGCTTTCTGAAATTAACTTTGGGAACAGAACACCAACTAATGTCATCAGAGGTTTTCTTCTGTTTATCTAGTGGTCAGGACAAGTAATTGGATCCATTTCATCACATCTAAACTAGCTCTTTGTGTGACAGATAAAAATGAACATATTATCTTTAGATATTTTACTTCCACATTCAATTAAATTAAATGAAAACACTGTTTAAGTAGTTTATACAAAGGCTTTATATTCTGATAAGGTCTTTTGCACGTCATAATGAATCCACAGAGACTTCCTGAAGTCAGGAGAAGCAGAAGTATGTTTTTGTGTGAAAGAATTAGAAAAGGGTAAATATATGGCTACAGTGTTTAGAAGTATATATGAAAAGCAAACCCTCTATGAAATTTCTTTGATTTTTTTTCTTCACAGGTCTTCTCAGATAGTGGAATCTTTTACGTATTCACTGCTCTTAAGATTCTTTTTTTTATTCAAGCCAAATGCTTTACCACTGCTGAGAATTCTTCAGTGGAAAGCCAAATTCTCAGCTCATCATTCTAATACTGGACTGTGTTACACAGCACTTTGCTGACTCCACATGGAACCATCTCTAACTGGGGCAGGATTTGAGCACAGCAAAAAATATGGTCTTTTTCAAATATTTCTGAATAGCATAAACAGTTGGAAATCCAAGATTATATGCATAAATCAGAACCTAAAACACAAGGAACCCTATATATATATATATATATATAGGTACGTATACGTATATATGTATATATATACGTATATATATATATATATATACGTATATATATATATGTTTTTTTTTTTCCCAGAGATAAAAATAAATTGTTATCACTGAGATCCAAGGAAACAAAGACTGCTAGCCTGTCTAGACAGACACGAAGGAAGGATTTAAAGACTTCAGTGAAAATGTAACTTTTTCTTCTTGAGAAGAAAATGCTAGTACATCATAAACTCTGCTTATGATCAGAAGTGACGTTTTGGTGTGGCTTGTGGACAACAGGTCAAAACATGCTCAGGTTTCCTGTTCTGGACGGCACAAAATTATTCCAATATATATCATAAGTTTGGCTATACCAAATCCCTGCAAATGTTCCAATTTAAAAATCAAAGAAACATTGATGACCTACTGTATTATATCCAAATCTATTAACTGGAGAGGCTAAAACATGTGTCAGAAGGCTGTTTCTGTCATATTTCAAAAAACAATAAAAGTACCGAAGCAGATGAAAATCTAAAAGGAATTCTTAGAAGATTTACAGTACTAATTTTTTTAAACCAAAACACTTGGTAATATGGAGTATATTCTTCATATTTCAAAATACTTGCTTGTAGTGCAACAATCTGATTAACAACTGCAAAACTTTCAAAAAGAAAAACGGAAGTATTTTTATTTTAAATTATGAACAAAAAGCAGCATTAGGGATGCAGCCAGAAACCACTAGGTGAAACAAAAATAAGAGTATAAAAATGTAACTACAAGAAAAACTTTCATAGGGCCCTAACTATTTCTTTCCACCAAAAGAAAGAAGGAATAGGGCAGGGTAGTTCAATTGGAAGAGTCCTTCAAAGATTATGTAGTCTAACTGCAAAGAAGTTCACACAGGTACTATGTTTCATACTCCAGTTGTATAGCTGACTGTAAAGCAAAAAGCTAAACACACTGGAATCAGCTTTTGTGTTACGCCACCATTTTTATCATGTTAGAGCATGACAGAGCAAGGGCGCTATCTCAGACACAACAGCAGATGGTACCTGCATAACAAACTCTCGACGGCGAGGCATCCCTCTCTCAGAAAGAAGCACATACTCTGGCTCCTTCTCCTTTTTGGCCTGTTGGATCTGAGCCAGACGACTGATAGGATTCATTCCTTGACCATATTCAGGTCCAGTCTAAAATAGGTTTAAAAGATATATTTCATTATGTATCAGTATTATATATGCTGTGCTGCTTTACTACCTCTAATACTCATTTTAAGAGAAATAAGCAAATTTCACACCACCCACTGTCTGCCACAGTTATAAGTAGCATGGATATTTATCAAAGGTGAGCTACTAACACCTTAATCTATCTATGAATGTCTTGTGGAGATAGACAAAATACAGATTCATCCATTATATTTCACTGCCCTATTTCTACAACCCTTCCCTGGGATCCTTAAAATAGACTGCTAGAATGCTGAACATGCAGTACATTAAGAAGAGTTGATTTTACATGGGAACAAGAAAGATCTGCCATATAACAAAGGAAGGTGCATTTGTCTCATAATTTCCATCTCAACATTCCTGCCTTCCATCCCACAATGCAATTAAAAGTGGAGAAAGCTTGCTCTGTTTGCATGCCAGAGGAATTTACCCTCAAAATATTTGTATGCAGTGAAGCTAGAAAATACAAAAAACTCCAATAGCTAAAAATGGTACACACCATGAGTCACCCACAAAGTATTTAAAATACTTCAAAATGTACAGATAATGGGAGTACTGATCTGATAGGGGAAAACAAATGGACAAAATTTTTTTTTGTCCAAGATTGCACAGACAGGTGAAAAACCACAGTCTCTACAATCTATTTGTATTACTTCTGAAATACTTTTTGTGTTACTATTCATATAATGAATTCTCTCCCAAAGCAAACAACTTTGAAAATATGGTTTGTAAAACCTAAGGAAAAGAAATTTAAGATTCAAACACATTCATCTGATTTAACAGATGAATATCATAACACAACAGAAGAACTTAAAAATGCAAATGACGTTTGAATGTAGAATAGTTTTAATGCTACTGTGAAAGTTATTCTTCATTTGCAGCACAAATGAAGAGGCAAAGTTGTGCTTATTTGAGCTTCTCAAACAAGCAAACAAGTGGTCAAGAAACTAAGAGATGATATTAAGAAAGCTGTGCAGCGAATTCTTATAGTGTTATCGCTGAAGTCGTTAGAGAAGATGAAGGTGAAAGAATTAAGACAATGTCATGCACAAGGGCAGCTGTGTGGGCAAGAAGCCAGTCAGAGACAAAGAGAGAGCAGTCTAAATAAAGTGCGCGACATAAGATACGGGCTCATAAATATATGCACAAGCATACAGGAGTTATTGTTGTCATTCTTTGTGATGCTCAAAATACATGCAGGTTAAACTAAAAGGAACGGACACAAGAAAAGCATTTCAGAAGACTTCATATTCAAAAGACGGCAGCTTCCTACACAATCAGGTTATTTTCACTAACGTCTATTTCTAACATCACCAACTCTGGATAATTCAGTTCAAGACTGTAATGGCAAATGGTGTATAGTGAAATAAGAGGTTTTCACTTGGTTACACCCTTAGCATCCTTCTTGAGCAAAACGTACCAAAATGAGATGGCCAGAGAAAACAGCCTTTTTCAGATCTCTCAGCCTTCAGATCCTTAAAGCTGCATTGATATTGGTGGTTCTGAATTAATAACTTTTATTTTTTTCCTAGCGGTTTTTGAGAATTATAGACCATGAATTTCAGTAGGCGCTAATTACCTAATTAACCTAGATTTCCTTGGGAAATCACTTGTCCTGCTTTGAGGGCAAACAAAATAAGGAAGATTAAGAAACAACTCATGTGTTTTACGATTTTGCAGTCTCCAGAGTATTTGCTTAAACAAGATGGTTGTTCCTGCACAAATCTGCTCTTAATGTACTTAGGATGAAGATTTCAAATGGTCACACTTCTGTGTATTTATTTATTTATTTATTTTTAGTACCCTTCTTGATAATACTCAATGAGGACTGAATTCAAGCTATATTTAAAACTTCACATCATCCTGGTGTGATGTTACCTCACCTAACATAATACAAGCCATGGACATAGCTGTGCATTTCATCAAAAGCTGCGTATCGTCACAATTGTTATCAAATCCAGAAAACTTGAAGAGGTTTTTTTTTCCCCCTCTCAGAAACAGAGATGAAATTTAAGCCCTAAAACATTACTCCAAAGCATAGGTTTTAGATGTGAAGGTTCCCCGCTATTTCCTGTAGTTTTTGTCTGGAGGCTGCATACTATGGGATCAAAAGTGACTGTAACACCAGGCACTAACAGCCCAACTCTCCATGATCATCACTAATCTAACACAAGTTTGAACGGCTAAGTATGCTTTACATATACTTCAAGCAGTATTATTTTGCACAGGTCTAAGCAACCATCCAACATGCCAGACAATGAAAAGTCATGTACAAAATGTTTACTATTACCTCACAAAATAATACTTCCTAAAATAAGGTATCACTTAGAAGATTTTGATCACTTGCAAAGCATCTTCACAAGGACTGAAAAGATGACAGGTTAATCCGATTAGCTGCACAGTGCTGAGACAATGAAGTGATGCATCATAAATATATGGACACTCTATGGCTGCTTTTGTTAGATCAAGTGGAGGATTGATTACTTCAGATGCTCTTTTGTTTCTGTACATATTGAGGATGAGTACACAAACCAGGGCTAGTCACTGCAGGATAACTCAATTCTCTAAGTAGCAATAAATCTGCCACCGAGAATAAAAGCACCATTTAAGAAACTTGATCTTAGAAGATTCCAGAGACCCTAAAGTGATGTCTCATTGGTGCAGCAAAAAGCACATCAACATCTTCTAGGATTGCATACACTTTAACAGAGAGATAGTTCAAAGCCTACAAGTCCTCCTTGAATTGGTCTCCAGAAAATTTTCAACCTTTTTTTGAGAGCTGAAGGACGTTATCAAACAAATGCTAACCTTAACAAAGGCACATGAAACGAAGAAAGTATGACAAGTGACATGCTAGGCTGAGATGGGAACAAACTCTTGCATTTCTTTTAAATCTCTCCAGAATCAAAACAGACTGATGTTGAAAGCAGGAAACTCCCAAATCCAGCTCAATGAGGGAAGAAGCTGGACTGTACAGCACTTCTCCAGATGAGTAGTATTTCATATACTCTCTCAGTAGTATTTCATATACTCTCTCTGAGGAGGAAAGAGTTGAGATAAAGCATTATATATTCCAATGAAGCCTCTCAAAGGAGATGATGCTAAAAATCCTCGTGAATGTGCAGAGTTGCTTGGAGGCTTTGATCCTCCACTACACTTGAACTAACTCTTGCTGTGATGTGAGCTCAGTTAAGAGACAGCTCCTTACCAGCCATTGCATTGGAGAATTTCACAGCATTGTCAGGATTAAATAAATAAGTAAGGTATGAGATACAAACAAATTAGTAACAATATTGACATAAAATGGCAAATGAGCCTTTACTGACTTAAAATCTGAGTAACTGTTTCTCTCCCAGCAAGTATTCTTAATTCTGACAAGGGTAGACACATACCTTCAATATTGTTTTTGGACGTTTTTTGAAGTACAGTTTTGGCTTTTCAATCACAGGAAGAGGAGGAAGCTTCTTCAGCTCTTGAAGGACAGACATTGCAGCACGTTTCTTTGAGAGCTTCTTACTGTTCCCTTCTCCTTCTGCAGTGAATTCTCCTACTGTAACTCGTGTGACAAAGCTCTTCATGTGAGGAGGTCCACTTTCTTTTATCACCTTTTAAACAAAAGTGTTTGGAGTCAAATCATCCTATAATCTAATGTTTATATTTTTGTGCAACATACTTAATACCAATGAATATAATACCTTCTCCTACTCGGAAGCATTTAGATGGATTTTCACAAAATCTAGATGAATCTTAATGGCAGTGCCAGGTTTGAGGATAGAAAATGAAGGCTGATAGGATAACATGAATCTAACTGTCATATACAGTGTTTCACAGAAAATACAGTAGACCTGCATTTTCAGAATATATCAGTTACACAGTATACAGCAGTAACGCATATTTAAAACAAGACTGCTGTTGTCTTCTTGCAAGGCACTTCCCATACTAAAGAATTTCAATTCATGAAGGTCCATCAATCTTTCTCTCCATACAACATATTCAAAACTGTGCTTACACAGCACTGTTTGAATATGTTGATCATTTTCTTCTGTTATCATTAGAATCTGGAATGTTCATACATAGTTCCAAACTTCCATCCCTAAAGGCCAAAATTTTGACATTATCCGAGCTGCAGACAGTACTGCCTGCTCTTAGCTCTTACCTTGCCAGAGCACACAGCTCAGAGACATCATACCCACTAGAAAGGCTGCCATAGCATTGTCTCCACAACAATCAGCTGTCCCTCTCACCAGAAAGGAATGATCAAGAGAAGCACCGTCACTCACACAGAAACTGGTTCTGGAAATTTTAATTCATTCATCCATTTCCAAATATACACAAGATGAAAGACAATGAGAAAACGCATTTGAAGTACTCCTCCACTACTAAAAGTTGTAATATGAAAAAATAAAATTGAGAAGTTCTGCACCTTTGTTTAGTATTTTTCTGTCTACACTCTTCCATGCACAGGTATCCTCCTAGGAGGCAGTGCTGGTAGGATGTAGTTACCAACAGACCACAGTACTGCACGTGCTAAGGCAGCCATCTATTCATGTACGCAACACTTACTGGTCTGGATAATGTCTATCGGGAATTAGAGACCTCATCTGGGAAAAGGTTCAGTTATTTTGTTTGATGGGCGGAAGCAGTTACCTAATTTAATCTTTGGTACATGTAATGTGTGCAAGGAGAGATTAGAGCATCTGACAGGCACATCTCTCCATTGTCTTCAAAAGCAATACAAATATATGTTTTTCAGTAGGTACAGTAACATCAAACCATCCACTGAAGAAGTATAATGCCTGAGTGCAAGAGAAGGGAGGTAAAGGTGCTAGGGCCTTCTTGGTGCAATAACTGTATTTTTAATGGACTGGAACCTTCAACCTTAGTATTATTAAAACATGTTTTGTATTAAAGTTCTTTTTATCAAGGTCATGTCCCTTGCATTATTTAGTTTTGCAGTTACACTGTAATGAGGCCTCCCTAGGCTTGTATTTCTTTTTAAACTCTTTTTTGTGGCATTTTCACCCAGCAAACACAATTATCACAGCATATCTCAATAAAAAGACACAAAATGAAGACTAACAGACCACTCTGTCCGCATTTTGTCCACATTTTCACAGAATAAGGCAGCATCTTTACCAGCATGCAACGCTTACACTGCAGTCCGGGAGTGTTCCCACTCTCAGATTCAGGGTAATGATTTCAGAAGTGTTTTCAACACTGCTTCACTTGAAGGTGAAGTGTGAGAAGCGGCCATGCCTTCATGGCCCCCAGCCTAAACCAGGGAAGCTGAACACCCAGGGTCATTCCACTGCAGGCACAGTAGAGCTATGTTCCTGCACTACATCCTTCAGCACTGCCCTTTCCTTTGTCGTTAGTATGCACCCTAACTGACTACTGCACAGCGCTATCCAAATCTTACAACACGCCAGCTGTAAATAGTAAGGCTAAATTAATGTTACTAGAGTCCTTAATCTTTTTGTGGTCTTATTAATGGCATTATATAGGTGTTTCTACTCATATGCAATGCAGGACATTAATAAAATATACAACAATGTAAATATTGACCAGATGAAAAAGGACAACGTAACTTGCTTAACAAACATAATTGCTGAGATCCTTAAATATTAGTTTTATATAAGTTTTCTCATATATATATATAAATGCACACAAAAGTATATATATGGAAAAGAATTTTAATATAAAACCTGATTATATTTTCATGTGCATGAATATAAAACCAATGTATTCTGCTGTAATTTTCATCTTTGAAACATCTAAGCATGTGGCACAAGGTAAATAATTGCCTGGAAAACATTCAAAACTGTTTCTTTGTTAGTAAGTATATGAAAAAAGTCTGTACTGTCAATGGAATGAACCCCATAGAATTCGGATGGGATCTGGATCAAGCTAAACATCCAAAATTGGTAATTTAGCAAAAAAATATTTACCTAACAACATTTTTTGTTAACCTCAGATTTTAGATCTTTTTATTCCACATGATTTCAAACAGTTGTTCTATAAGCCTAGGCACACAAAACACTTAAAAGAAATTCAGCCTTTGCTCTCCAAGAACACTATATGCATTAGTACATTAAACCATTTCCTCAGTTGAAAGATACGACCTATGGATCAAATCATGGCTAATTTAAAGCTGAGAATTTGATTAAGGGTGACAGTTCAATACACTTTTCTTCTCTGTTCCACTGATTTAAAGAATAATTCCAGCAAGAGAAAACACATGGGGCCAAAACTCATCTAAGGTCAAGTTACATCAAGAGTGAATTTGGCTCAATTTAATGAATCATGCTGACAAATGAAAAACAGCAGTCCAATTACAATGAAAGAGCAATGCTGCTTCAATTATTAAAGAGACTACAGGTATAAAAATCAAAAGACAATGACAAGATTAAATGGACATTAAAAAAAAATAACAGAGAAGACAAAGAACAGGTCAGTAAAAACATGTCACCTATATCTATGATTATTTAGAAAATACCAATATATTTCCATGTGCTTGTGTGGGCTGACATGTCAGATTTTTCCAATTTAAAATAAAAAGAGTCTGGATGGTTTATTAAAACAGACGAATGAGAGCTACTCAGTACATTCATCACCCAGTCTGAAAGACTAATGCCCAGGAGACCAGGAGCTAGATGGGCACAAAACTCCTCGCCAAGAACATTCTCAACCTTTCAGAAGCATCAATCTGCTCTGCTCCTAGCTCAAAACACTGAGCCTTCATCTCACTTTGACCAGAAACAATTCGGGAAATAAAACAACAATCTGAAACATCCTAAGGCATCTGATGCCTGGTGTGAATACTGGACCATTTCTACACAGTTCTTCTAACTCTGTTGACTTCAGTTTTGTCTTCCAAGCCAACCTAATTCAATACTAACAAGTTTGGAAAGTAAAAAACATCCATGATGCTAGAGAACCAATGCAGGAAGATTTCAGTTCATGCTAAAGGATGAAATTGGAGGTAAAATCTTAGAACTGTTCTGACAATTCCTAGCAGCTTTGTACCTCTCCTTAAAAATTGCTCATTTTGCCCACATATGCCTTTAGAGTTGTATAGTGGCTGAAAAGTTGACAAATAAAGGGTAAGTAAGGATACATCCATGGTAGGTGTGTTATGAAGATTTTATTATTATTATTATTATTATTATTATTATTATTTTTATCAGAACTGAATGGTTTTATTGTAGTTAGCAATTTAATTGATAGAAATTCTTTAAAACTCTTCCTAATACCCCAAGGCAATTAAAATTAAATTAAAATTTAAAATATAAAACATTATACAAAACAGGACAAACAGAACAAGCACCTAACATACTAGCAGAGCAGCTGGAATGAAACCATGCATAGTTTGAACAGTTACATTAAAAAAAGAGAACTCCTGGGTTCTGCACGCTCTCCTTATTTTCCACCCCTTATGCAATTCTGAGAATGTGTTTACATAGAACTTTACATATCTTTATGACCATTAATTAGTTGCATAACACAGCACTGTTGGAACATTTGCTAAAGCTTCGTCAGACGAAGAGAAGGCAGATCATTTTATAGCCATCGCACAAAAACAAGCTGGAGAAAGCTTTGATGCCTGCCTGGAATAACACAAAACCATTTGTAAATAAAATCCTATTAGAAACATCAGATCCTGGGGATTATCCATAATTGCTTAGCAGACTTACTGAAATACAAGCTAGTACCAAGTTAAATCAAAATTCTATCTTAAAGTGTCACTTATACTCAGATTTAAGGGCAGGAAATAACACAAAACCTGTCAGGAGAGCAAAAAAATGTCTTTTTTCAATGTTGTTAACATTCTTTGGCAAAGGACACATTAGACTTTTTCTGCACTAAGTGTCTCTTCCTTCATTCTCTCCCTTAAATAAGTTGAAACACAGGGACAAAGTTAGGAACGTATTCAAAGCACTACGCCTCTTTCCATTCCAACATCCAAGCTATTCTTTGATCTGTGACCATTCACCTCTCTGTATTTTACTGTACTGATTTCTGTGGAACTGTTCCAAATATTTTTAAATACTTAAGGTAGAAAATAACTTGTGTGAAAACTGAAGCATTAATTCTTCTCTTCCTTTTTGAAACACAGGCATGTTTTTCCATTGCATTGATCATACACAGGAATTACATTCTTTCCATGCAGTTGCAAATTGATAAGCCAACACCCCCAGACTCCAGTTTTATGCTTGAGACTTTCCTCTCTCAACTTTCCAATTAGTCCATATTATACTTTTTTTTTTTTGCAGTTATATTCCCCATATATGAAATACATACAAATTTGTTATACCAAGGAATTTCTTTGTCAAAATCAATACTCAATATCTTTGGCTCCCTTGTCTAGCTTATGAGTGATTTCTCAAATTTCCAATAAGGACCAAGTAGCTCAGTTGACATCAGCCAAACCATAAGTACTGGCCAAAAAAATCAGTAACTGCATAAAGCACGCAGTACAGCATGTCACTTAAGAATATATTTTTTTAACATGCAAATATGTTCATGCATGTCAAGATGAAAAAGGCCTCGAGAAAATAACCATCACCAGTGAAGGCACTTCCCATGTCCTTCACATTTGCTCAGTGTAAATGTGTAACAATACATCCACTTTTTCTGCATTAAAAAAGCAAAATTTAAAAAAAAAACAGCTTGGCAAACAGCTTGGAAGTCTGGTGGTTTCTACCACCATAAGGTTAGATTTTTACAGCTTGTGTAAAAACTTTTTCATTGGAAAAGTTCTGCTGTTGTTATCACTCAATCCCCCAGGTAGTTCAATGAATGCAGCAAAAAAAATTCTCAATTACTTAATGCAAACAAAGGTATAAGAAGTAGATTCGTAGACTGAGGCTTAAGCAGAGATAGATCAGGTGTCAAACAGTGTGGAAGACTGAAAGGAAGCCTTGACTTTCTGAAAACAGAACACTGGATGCAAAGTCTCTTACTGAGAACTTTTGTACAGCATGAATACTTGCAGTTAAAGCCAAGACTTCATTTAACTCTACTTTGAAGATTATCTGAAGTCAGTTTGAGTGTGGCCACTAATTCTGATCTCACAATATTATACAGAAAATGCATGAACTGCCTTCCTGCAATTTACTTGTTTCCAGCCAAATATTGGCATTATACTTTTTCTGAAAGAATGTCTCATTCTATAGTAGAAGCTCAATTTCTCAGGTACTGATACAAATCAATCATTATAGATACCAACATACCACTCCAGGGACTGAATCTTAATCTTCCAGAGGACAGCCCTGTCAGTCTTATTTTGGTGCCTGGAAAAATTGTAGAGACTATTCTAGGAATTCCTGAAAAACACCTGAAAGACTATCTGGCCATTGGTCACAGGCAACACAGGATCACAAGGTGAATGCTTAACAAACTCAATGTCTTTTTATGATAATTATGCACCTAGATGATGAAGGGAAGGAAGCCAGTTGATGTTTTCTTTTTGTATTTCAGCAAAGCTCTTGATACTGTTTCTCACAGTATCCTTCTAGTCACTCTGTACATCATACATAGGGTTTGAATTTTGGGTGCTCCTGCATGGAGCCTTTTGGGACCCTTCCAACTCAGAATATTCTATGATTGTATCGAAGATATTTATTTATAATTTACATGAATTTAAGTGTCATTTTTAACCGTGTTGAGTTGCAGTGCTGGATTCTTCAATACTTTCTCAGCAAACAGGTAATATGGAATACATACCTCAAAACTGACAGGTATATTGCGCTTCAAAGCAATTTCAAACACAACACTGATCTCAGACTTGTTTGCATCTTTGTCTTCTTCTGTTTCTTTTCCTGTTTCTCCATTCTGAAAATGAAAAGTACACAACGATAATAAATTCTCTGTCATTTTTGCGTTCTTCCACCACCCTGTGAATCAGTGTTGGGTACCCCACCTCAGCACCCCATTACCAGCCACTCACTGACCTGTGAAGCCAGATATGAAGCAGTTATGCTTCATATCAAATGAACACAAACACATTATTTTATAAACCAATGATAGAGGGCAAAACAACTGCCATGGGTTTTAGTCTTATAAATGGCATGGCTAATTATCATCTGAATACAAGCTTTGAACACAAGTATTAAAGACCCTGTGACCCGCTTAACAGCCTCTCTGTGGGTGCCCCTCCTAAGCAAGGACAAAGTCTCCTGTACTTCTCAAGAAAGACTGAAGACAGTACTTCTGTCAGAAGGGATAGAGTGAACCCTCCTGTGCTTTGACTGGGTCACCAGGTTACAGGTGTCCCCAGCAGGTCCAGCTGCTTAGCGGCCCCTCTGTCGGCTTCCCTCTGGGAATTAATGACCAGTATGAAAAGGTAGTGACAGAGAACAGCTTGCTCAACACAGAGAGCTATTTATTTATCCATAGGAACATAACAAACAAAGAGGATTAGAGATAAAACAACAAAAGGCACACGCAAACATTATCCTGCATAAAATTTGGCTTTGCTTTGCACTTTAGGTTAAACACTATTTTTTTCAGACAACCACTGGCACAGGGACCAGATATCATCTCGTGCAACTGCTGCCTTATGGTGTCACTCTCCTAGGCTACATTTTACTTAGTTTACAGAGGTTGATCTTCCAGCTACTTTCACACTGCAGTACCCTGAATGCTTCAAACTGGGATCTCTCAGCAGACGTGTAATTTTGGCCAGACTCCTAATTTTTTATTACTGGAGGTAAACATCAAAGAAGTTTGAGATGAACTAGGTGGATTCCTGCAGAGCTCCCATCTTACATAATCAAGCCTGATGTAAATCTTCAGCCACCAGCACAGCTACAAAATCCAGATACTGAAGTTAAAATAACAGTAAAAAGTAACAAGTTCTTCAGAATAACAAGGGAATTTACCAATATTGTATCTATCATTTCTTATCTCTTAATATATACCACATGTAATAAAAAGGAAGACCAGAAATACACCAGCAGTGGTACAATACACAGTCTTTGAAGCATTTTTTGTCTCACTAAATGCTTGCCTCCATAAAAGCAATTTACATCCCTGTCACTGATCTTCAGCTACATACAAAATAAAACTGATAAAGGTCTGCAGAACCTGCTGAAAAGAAAGGGTACAGTGTAAAGCAGAAACAAGGGGAGTTAGAATGAAATTATGTAGGACTTCTAGCTCATTTCACACAATGAAATGTAAAGTACTACTGAAATCAAGAATGTGCATCATTACAGGACAGGCAAAGCATTGATTCAGTGAAAGACTCAGACTTGCTGAGAATAATCAGCGAAATGGAGTTAAAAGGACAATATTAAAAACCAAAAATGTACCTTCGGGTAGACAGAACGTCAAACAAATAGTGGAGTAACATTATTTTGTAAACAACTTTAGTGAAAATCTTACACAATATGGTATTCAATTAAGTCTGTGTTTTATAAACTGAAAATCTGAAAGGCAGACAAAAAAAGCCACACAGATGAACAGCTGGTTGGAAAGAAAACAAATTTACACCAAGACATTATGGAAACCATTAGTTCTACAAAAAGATTTAAAATTACTTAAGCATAATCTCTAAATACATAGAGGGAAGAGACTTTTCATAGCTGTTTTTAGATTTAGCAAAGATAAGAAAATACTGATTAGACAGAAAAGCTAGGTGAATTTAGCCACATTCAGCTTCGCACCAAATTTATTTTATATCTGAAAGGGGTCACTGGCATAGTTAATATAAAATAATACAGAGCCATACAGAATTAATACTGAAAATCACTGAATATCCCCTCCACCCTTAAAATTTCAGCCCTTGCATATCCTTTCACCAAGAACAGTGGAGTGACTAGCTGGAACTTCCTCACCTTCAGGAAGATAAAATATGCTCAGGAGTGTCCCAAGTACTTTGAATTTAAATTTGATCTTCATTCCAGAGCTGACACTTTAATTGTAAGACCTTTCTTAGCCTCAAATCTATGAGATAGTAAGGTGCTTTGGCAGACACACAATAGTTCTTTTATGTAAGCAGTTTCAGATTCACCTACGCTCCTGCTCTGCTTGCTGATCATTTCTTGCTTCTACTCACCTCACGCTTTCCATATATTCGCTCAAGGAAGCACTAAGATGGTAATATTCTTTAACAGTTTAATATTGATGGGGGATTTTATCTTTAATGCAGTTAAAAAAGAAGTAAATAAATGCGGTCATCAAGATGAACGAAGACTATACAGAAGCCTCATTAAGCAAACAGGGTTCTGAAGATCAGAGTTAAAGACCTACTTAGCATGCTATTTTACACAGACCCCATTCCAGCGAGGCTCACCATTCAGATGCAGGGCCAGCCTGGTCTCAGCAGGCCTATCTCCTCCCTTTCCTGCTCTCATCAGAAGCAATCTGGCACTGGCCAGAGAAGAGGGGAGCTCCACCAGTCAAGCAATCAGAACCAGTCATACTCGCGTACTGCACTGATCCATGTGTGAGGCATGGGGAATCTCACATCTTCCTTGGCTGATCCCAGCATTTCCGTTCTGCTAAAGGAAGCAGAGCTCTACAAAGCTGGTGCAACCCTATGGTGAGGGCACATCCCTCCACTCTGCAATTCACATGACCAGCAGCAGAGAAGAGCCCAATCCTTGGCAATATGAGTCCCTAAATTCCACCTTAACCTGCACTTCTTGGGGTAGATGCACCTAACCCCATATAATTCATCTCTGTGTAGTCCAGAGTCACTTAAGAGACAAAGAGGATCTTTCATCGTTCCTACCTACAACCAGTAGCCTCACTCTGACTAAGATACACAGGCTTTCCTTGGAACTTCATTCATTTTCCTGCCCACAGACATCTGCTACTGAGATCCTACAGCACCCCAGGCGGCCTTCAGTTGCTGCACCAGAATGTCACAGCACTCCCACAGATCTTATCACTACCACGCAACTCCTAACACACCCAACACACGTTATTCTCTTTTGACAGTCCTCCTTTAATTTTTCTCTTAGTTAGTCGTGGATTTGATTCAATTTCACCACCTTCATGGAGGTGAAGAGGAGAATAAAGTTACTTCCTTAGCTCATGAGTGGGACAGCAATACAGAACGCTGCAAGAATTTAGGAAACTCCATTTGCCATGGTGACATCTCCTAAAAGCCTGCACATCAAAACAGACACTAAATAGATCCAACTAGACATGAAGGTTAAAGATATTATTACTTTTCTTAGGTAAATATCATACACACAAAGGTTATTAAATCTCTGTACGTAAACCAGGTATGCATCCCGATTATTTACATATATTATTTACTTTCTTATACTATGTACTATCCTCTGCATTTAAGATAAGAAAAAAAGATTGTCTCCTGATGCATTATTTTTCACCTATCTGACTAAGCAATTTTATTATTTTTTAAAATAATTTTGGTTTCATTTGCACTTTCAATTTGCCAAGATTACTCTGACTAATTTTTCTGCCAACTTATTTTAAAATGACGATTTTCGTTTTGAAGTAGCAATATACACCACTTACACACACAGCACCAAGAAAGCTAATCATTCAAAAAGGGAACAAACAGCTGAAAGACTAAAACCATCAGACAGCTTTGCAGTAGACGTCAATGACCTCAGCCATGTTCCTAGGTACACTGGCAACATGTCACTTAAGACCACATTCGTGGACGACGGTTGTTTAATATTAATTCTGCATGAAGACACTGATTACATTGACATTTTCTTGACTTTTGGTATAAACCCTTGGGAGTTCATGCTGCGGGACTTTGGAATAAACTCTTACACTGTGGACAGTTTCATCTTCAAACGCCTGCTTATTTTCACTGTTGAAGTCTTGTTCTATGCTAGGTGTGCAGTTATAAAGAAAGAAACAACACTAATGATTTCTTTGCATTTCTTCTTTGCCTTTAGGGCTAATATGAAAACAGAACACTTAAAATTAGACACTTAAAAACTAGTAAGTAGATTGTTGAACGTGGTAGCAAAACATGAAGGTTAGGAATGGCATGTTTTCTGAAACACAAACCTGAGGTAATTTTTCTGGAATAGGCTCATTCTGGAGAGCTTGTAGGGCCTTCATTGCAGCATTATGTCTAGCAGCTTGGCGAGTCTTTCCTTCACCAAAAAACTCACTGTTGCCAACAGTTAACTGGACATAGAAAATTTTAGGCACTGGGCAGTGATACCTGTAAAGAAGTCATGAACAAGTTAATGCCTTTCTACGTGTTAAAAAGCAGCAATATAAGTTACAGATTTTAACCATCCACTGTATGCAATATAGAATGGTAGCTAGGACTACAACATTGTTTTTGCTCACAGAGTAAGCCCTCTCAAATGCATGAAAATTGACCAGCAAGGCAGCTCCTACATGCACACCAGCTCTTCACCCCCTATTTCCACTCCTCTGCAACAAGCTGGGCAGTGTTCCAAGTCAACAGCCTCGTGCTGCTGTCTTCCTGGCCTAAGCCTTGAGAGAATTAGGCCTAGGAGAACTGAAATCTCCTAGTGGAAGTTACATCTGGGAGGCAACACCAGTCCCAGGGGCAAGTGGCTCAGAGAAAGAAGGAACACAAAGACCCTCCCACAGGGACAACAAGCCTGCACAGTTTAGCAGAGAGAAAGTAAGATGGCAGAGAGTGAAGGACCTAGACAACATATTTCTGGCCTCTAGTTGAAGCTCTAGCATTGAAATTGTCGCAGAGGTTAAAGACTTCTCTTCCAAAAGCATAACAAAGCATAGGGAGAAGCTCTCCTCCAGCACCAAGGTAGCCAAACTTTTTTGCAGGTGCTGAAAGAAAAGCATAAATCACCACCCATTGCTTTCCCTTTTTGCACCAGAAAAAAATTCCAAGCATAATGGCAGAGTTTGTTGTTTTGAATATGTTTGAAAGGCACTGAAAGATAAAGCAAAAAACTGAAAAGTTTTCCTATGAACTAACACAGTTATACCTCAGAGAAAGCAGTACCCTTATTCACATCAACTCCAACATCTCTACTTTCAGTAACAGAAATAGCTAACACAACTCATGCTCCCTACTCTGACACCTGTCCCTTGCTAGCAGGGAATGAAGAGTCAGCACGCCATTCTTGGTTTTGGAAGGTTCTGCCAAAGGAGCATGACAACGAACCTAAGAGCTTGTCTACACCAGCGAGTTCTACAGAAAAAATGCATTCCCCAGAAACACCACAAAAAAGTAATCTACAACAGATAGTTTTATGTAATTAATGCTAAAATAATAATCTTTTAACAGAAAATTCTGAAAAAAAAAATCCTTTAATTATATTTTATGCAGGTAAGGAAATTAGTTTCATATTCGATAGTCTGGTCTGCCTGAGGAACTTTCCTTAGTGTTTCTTCTAACACACTGGAGATTTTTTCCTTGGAAAAATATACACATATGAGGAATGTTTTCTCCTTTATGACATATAACTTGTACCTACTTTATAATAATATACAAAAGCCCCAAATTCTGAAAGCTTGGACAAAAGCTCGATCCACTGCAACAATACTAGAACCACTCAAAAACACAGCAAAGTACTTCTTCCTCTTAAAAGCTCCTTATTAAAACATACTTTCCTTTTTTTTGTGTGTGATGACCTTTCATACGAAGACTGACTTTTCATTAATACGTGTAACTGATTTGTTTCAATTATAAAGCAAAATACATTTTCTTCTGTTAGCAGCACATTTCAAGTTCAAACAACTGTGAATAAGCAGCCCATTCTTATTGTCCCTGAACTTTGTGTAAAGTTCTAAAAACATGTTTATACGGAAAGAGGAAAACCATAATACTGGCTCCAATAAGCCTCCAGCTATAGGGCCTTGGAGGGCTGAGCTAAGTTGCCTTTATGAATGCAGAAAGTGGGCACTTACTTTGCTTTCCTGTTTACAGTTTAACACAGTTATAGGGAATTATTAAGGCCTAGAAATGCATTTTCTTGTGTAAAATTTTCATAAAATTATAGAATGACTTGACTTGGAAAAGATCCTAGAGGTTATCTGGTCCAGTGCAGTGACAAAAGCAGGGTCGACCTCTGAAGTTATACCATCTTTTTCAGGCACTGTCCAGGGTATTTTGGTATCTTCAAAGATGCACATTCCAGAACATCTCCAGACAGTCTGCTCCAGTATTTGACCACCCATTCTGGAAGAGTTTTTTTCTCATATATGTAACTGTAATTTCTCCTGCTGCAACACATGTCCATTGCTTCTCAACGTTTTGTTGTGCATTGCTGAGAAGACTTTGACTTTGTTTTCTTTAAAAATACATCACATTAAATGAAGTCCACAGTAAACTCCCTATCCCTCCAACAGTTACTGAGATAGTTAAAGTCCTCCATGAGGATCAGGGCCTAGGATAATGAGGCTTCTTCCAGTTCTTGAAAAAGGCCTCATCTATTTCATCCTCATCATGCTATCTGTAGGAGTCACCCATCACAACATTACTTGTACTGGTCTACCCTCTAATCCCCACCCATGAACTATCAGGGGTCCCATCCCTCATCCCCTGGCAGAAATCCATGTATTCTTACCACTCTATTGCAAAAAGCGCAATACTTTCTCCTTGCCATACCAGCTTGTCCTTCCTAAAGAATCTGTATGCACCAATTATAGCACTCCTGATTTGTGAACTAATCCAGCATACGTCTGTGATTCCAGTGAGGTTATAGCTTTGCACCTGCATGAAGTCCTCCCTTTCCTCTCATTCGTTCCCTGTGCTAAGTGTGTTAGTATGCTTGCATTTCAGATGGGAATCCAGCAGTGCTGATTTCACAGAAAGGATGTAAAAAATCACACTGTCCTTATTTGTGTGCATACACTTGAGATGGGCCTCCACTAGCATTGTTTTGTTTGTTTCAGGATCTCTCTTTTCAACATTGCCTTTGCTTACTAACGTGGTTCATCAATTCTGTACCTGAATGTAGATCAATTCCATTCTCCCTCTCCCCTGAATTCACTAGATTGCTTAGCCTAATGCTTGTCCTACCAAAGGCAAGATCCCCTGGTCTCGTCTCTTCCAAACAGTGATTCTCAAAGAGTGCACAACAATTGTAAAAATCCAGTCTCTGTTGTCATGTAGTCATGGCTGTTATGCTCCACATGTCACTTGGCAATATCTTTGGTGTCCACAGTGGAGATCAGCAGCAGGTAGTACACTAAGGAACAGACAACCCTTGGCAGTCACTCCCCAGTTTCCAAGCCCCTGGCAAGCAGCAGATCTTGAACAGAGGTCAGGTTCACACATGAGGAGCTCTGTCTCTAGCAGCAGAATTCTGCCCAGTGATAAAATGCCACATTCTTCTGGTGTTGCTGCAGGGCTCAAGCTCGGCTGGATGCTTGAGAGCTCCAGGAACCTTTTTTGTTGTCGTGGCACTGAACCGGTAGTTGCAGAGCTGACAGTGGAGCAGAAGCCTTCCTCTTGATGCCAAAAGTTGCAGACTTCCAGCCTTCATCATCATATGACTTCCCATCTTCCAGATCAGTAAGCACTGACTCTCCTTGCTCCTCCTTCGAGAATCAGGCTCTTATACCTGCAGGGTCTCAGAGAAGATCAAACCAGTCCCTCATTCATCACTTCTAGTGATGCCAGCACAGCTTGCTGACATCTTCCTGCATTTTCATTACATGGTAATGGCAGCTTCCAGCACTCCTGCAGCTGGAGATCAGGAGAGCTCCGTCTTCCCTCCAGGGTGAGATCTGACTCAAGTCTCCATACATCAGGGACAGCTCCAGCTGGAGCTAGGAACCGTGCAGCGTGGCATGCCACTACCACCATTGAGCACACACACACTGTCCTCAGCAGAGCTTCTGGCCCCCTTCTGTCTGAGGCACTGTGCAAGATGCTCCTTCAGCTGGCTGCCTGTGAGAGTGGTGCTTTTATGGGCTTCTCCTTCATATCCAATGAAAGGGTGTCTGGCTTTCTCTAGTCACGAGCTAGCTGGAAGAAAAGCTCAATGCATGTTTTGATTAGATGTGACTGACAGAACTTACTAGGAGCAGCAGCCTCCTCTAGCTATCCTCTCCCTGCAGCAAGAGGCACTCTCAAGTTCCTTACACAGTTTCCAGCAGTCCTCCCACAAGAAGCACCCTGATAATCCAGAACAAAAAGGTGGAAACTGCTCTGCAAACTGCTGCCTTTGTTGGCTGCAGCATACCAGAGGATACAGTAAAGCCAGCAGGTATGTAGATAGCACATCCCACCTTATTACAATACAATTGTCTTTATGCAGAAAAAAAGATTTGGGGAAATTCCACGTCTGTATCCATCAGAAGTTCCTGCCTGTTGAGCTACTAAACTTACCTTTCTCTCCATTACAAGCAATGGAGGAAAGTCTACAAACCTAAGTCCATTTTACAGATTCATATCCCACAGTAGGCCCTCACTTTTTCCCTCACCCCCTTCTCACCTTTTCTTTTAAAGGGTGTTTAGGGAGTTATTTATGTGATAATATGGAAAATGATATTCAGCCTGTGGCTCTAGAGCCTCATGCAGCACTCTGGCATCGGTAGAATGATTAGGTTTTACATGGTTTTGATTAAAGTTCTCTTGCTCTGCATGGCCTCAAGCTGAGTTAAGAGCACTGATGATGTGAACATTGCTGAGGAAGTGCAAAGGAGTACCTGAAATCCTTAGAAGATGGCCTAAATCTGTGAGGATATTGGCTTTTCTACAACATGGAACGTGTGAAATAGAAACAGAGCATCCTCAGCTTTTCAGTGCAAGGATAAAATCTGTATTAACAAAAACCTTTAAAGTAATCATAATATTATGCCTGAAAGCAGAATGCAATGTTTAAACTGAGTTTTAGCACAGAATAACTCTGGGTCCTAGAAAGGCATGCCCATTCAACACCACACAAAGTTAAGATGTCGTATCTACCACTGATCATTAACAAACCTTCCCAGCACACGCCTGAGTTGACAAAAGGCCTGAAAACCAATCTTGGACACTAAGAGAATTTGTTGACTATTACACAGTAACATACCAGCTCAGTACTTCTGTGACAAGCACTTAAGCACTACAATCCTCAGCCCTCTGCAGGTCTGTTCAGTCATAGAACTGGAACAGTCAGGATGTCAAACAGCAACACACCACACACAGACTCATTAGGTTTTAGAACTATCCACATTTGAATAATATGCATTTCCCTGCATACCTACTACTACACACAGGTCAAGATTGTGCTCTGGAGAAAATTCTTACGTACAAACATTCCCAGGTGATACTGACACAATCCACAGAGCAAAAACTCTGTCAGGCACATGCAAATGACAAGACTACAAGAACAGAAGACAACAGAAGGCAATACAGATATGAAATGATATGCTCAATTAGAACGTGACAAAGGATAATACATTAAAAAGCGATGATACATAACCTATTAAAACAAGTTCATTTTCATCTGTCATTTCTGGACATGAGATCCCTAAGAAGATCCTTCACATACGAGGTCTGGGAAGCAGGTTCTCTTAATTGCCTCTACGTTTCATAGAATAAGAAATCTGCATTTTAGCTAATACCACTGGTATCACTTTGGAATAGTCAATTCGAAAAAGGGTATTTGCTCTATGGTTGTGACCTTGAATGCCAAGTTTCAGCAACAAGCAAATATTTACAACTAGTTATAAACTCCCAAAAATAGGGGTTCATAACAGAAATGCTGACAGACCTTAACTAAGTTGGTGTGAGCGGGCGCCACTATAATTAAATAAATCACCAAGGTCTGTTGACAATTAGAAAACTCATTTTGGTTTGCCACAGAGACAAACAAAAATTCTGTTCATTATAATTTTACTGGAATATGATGTCATAACATGTAAGCATACTGAAACAATCTGCTTCTTTTCTAGCCAAAATATTAATTGCATACTAAGGAGCCCTTGGGGCCTCTTCCTTCTTGGCCATCAAATCCACACACACAAAGACAAATAAAGTATTAGTGCATGCGCTGTGTGTTCATACTGCATTTTTCTGTATTCCTCAATGGCATAAATGTTTCTGATAAATATTGTTACTATACTCTTAGAAGGGGCTAAAAAACAAGTGCAAGCTGAAGCATAAGGAAACCAGGAAGTTTATTTAGATATTGTCTCCAGCTAATAACTTCAGTGAGGTTTTGTCTAAATTCTGATGGTCAAGGTATTCTTCACCTATGTAATAAACAATTACTAAATCCAATTACTCCCCTGTATGGAAATGTTACAGAAATTATTATTATCCTATTTCCATTTCGTATTGAAAGTGAAAAGGAACAAGCACTGGTATGGCCAATATGAAACCTACTAAAATATGACATCCAAACTGGTACAGGAAAGTCATTCTTCAGATGCCAGCTTCATGCTGAAAGGATCGTTCTCTGTTCTTGTCCCTTGAGCTCCTTTTCCACTCCAGTTCAAACTGGCAGTTCTGCAGACATGGCTCAACTAGAAAAATGCTCTGAGCTCCGCAAGTGCAGAGACAGAGACACAGGCTGTGCAGTGGAGTAGGAAACAGAATTCGCTATGAGCAACTTCTTCTCCATAACAGCTGAAATTTCTCTGGGGGAGCAAGTTGCTTAGTGCAGCTGTTCCCTGGCTGTGCCCCATTTTTCTAAGCAGTCCATTAGCCACATGGATTTCTTACAGATGTGAGTACTGTGTTTTGAAGAGGGAAACATCCAGCACAGCCACTTTTGTCTTCACATGATCTACCTTCTGGTTCTTTCCACAGGTCCTTACCAATACCTGGAAACAAAGACTTTTCCAAGTACTCCTTTGAAGAACTACAGCCCACTATCCCTGGATCAGTCTGGCTGTCCTCTCCTGGATTCCATTCCATCACAGCCTTTGTTCTGCAAATGAACAACTTGAGGTATTTTAGAATCCTTCTGCTTAATTAAAGGCTCCTCACTGTCCTTACAACCTCTCACAGCCCTTTCCTATTCTTGGTCCTGCTCCCCAACTTAAGGGTTAAGATTGGTGGATGACACACCCTACGAAAGACCAACAGAGCTCTGTATAACAGCAGTATTTATAGATCTTTACCAGAAATACCTTGATCAACACATTCTTAAAAATCACATTTGTCTTTCCTCTGGTTCAATCAAATCAGTTGTTCATAGTTTATCTTGCAAATAGTTACTAATATCAGATGACTATCTTGTTTTGAGATTTCCATCTGAATAATTCTCACATGATAAATGAATCTGTACTACAAGTGTCTATACTCTTACGTTTTATATTGGAGAGCCTGGTTTCATGCAATTTCTAATGCATCAGTTGTTA
Source organism: Tetrao urogallus (assembly GCF_951394365.1). NCBI lineage: Eukaryota > Metazoa > Chordata > Aves > Galliformes > Phasianidae > Tetrao > Tetrao urogallus. Next base: position 30,541,948 of record NC_136815.1, on the reverse strand, counting down.
CAATCACACAATTCTTCCTGTGTATTTTGATCTTCCTTTGTAGTGATGGCACCTGCATCCCATGACTGCTTTCCTACTTTCTGTGCACCTTTAACAAAAATAATTTAAAAGATTGCTTCTAAACCTGGAAGAGGAATAGCACTTAAACTTCCTCCAAGCTTGATTTTTAATACTACAGATCACTTTTCTTTTCCTTTGCCACCTTGCATTCCTTATACAAAGTCCCACCTCCTTCATTTTAATGAAAACAGAATTCTTATCTAATGCTATAAAATGCTTCACTGAAACCCACTAAATCAGGTTTAGTTTTCTCTCTTCCTAAAAAATGAACTAACACATACAAGGTTAATGCTTTAGTCAGACATACTCTACCTTTAGTATACGGTAACATGAGATTGAGCTTTAACCTGCTTTACTTCCCTGTCTTTATTTAAGCTTTGTTTTAAAATTTATGCTGACTCTGCAAATATTTAATGAAGTTAATGATTATTCACTTTTTTTTCTTTACATTGGGTCAGAGACTATTCAGTTCTTTCAAACAACATGATTAGCATAACAAAAAAAAATGACTCACAATTTCACTATCACGCTATGAAATCTCTTCAAACAATTGTATGTTAAAAAGAAAAGGGGAGGGGATTCAGTTTCATGTAATATTATTTACCATAGAATCTTCCCAGGAGAACTTGTGATGATAAGACAACAATATTGCCACATCATTGTATCTTTGAATTCCAAGTTGCTCAATACAGATATTTGGCTGAAAATAAATATTCTATGTTTACTCTCTCCACATGCTACTAATTTGTTTACCTTCTGCAATAAAGAATATGTACCCTGACGAGTGTTCCGTATCCAAAGTAATTAGAAGAAGCCAACAGAAAGCTACAGAATACTTTAATTGTCACAAATCAATCTAACAGGTACTACAATAAATGTTTGTTCTGATTCTGTGAAATACACTGAGCCGGCTTTGCAGCACCAGTTATAGACAGATGTTCACGGCACAGAAAGTTCAGATCTCTGATTCTGCTTTTATTTCTCTCTCTACTGGGAGATTCAGTCTAAGGCCCATCTTAAAAGTGGAAGAAGGGACTCAAAGCCAGCCTGAGTAACCTTTTTAAAACAAAAAAAAAATTAATGGAAGAGTGTCCCCATGGCAGGGGTGTTGGAGCTTGATGATGTTTAAGATCCCTTCCAACCTAAGCCATAGACTCAGAATCATAAGGTTGTTAAGGACCTTCAAGATCATCTATCCAACCATCCTCCCATTACCATTGCTACACAAGCAGTAAACCACATCTCACAGCTCCTCATCCAGATGCCTCTTGAACACTGCCAGGGACGGTGACTCCACCACCTCCCTGGGCAGCCATTCCAGTGCCTGACCACTCTCTGAGAGAAAAGGTTTTTCCTCATGTCTAACCTAAACCTCTTCTGGTACAACTTGCGGCCATTTCCTCGGGTCCTGTTTGTTGCCTGGCAGAGGAGGCCAAACCCGCCTTCAGGAAGTTGTAGAGTGCAATGAGGTCTCCCCTGAGCCTCCTCTTCTCCAGACTGAACAATCCCAGCTCCCTCAGCCGCTCCTCATAAGGTTTGTGCTCCAGACCCCTCACCAGTTTTGTTGCCCTTCTCTGGACACGTTCCAGGGCCCTCCTTGTGTTTCTTGTCTTTCTTGTAGTGAGGGGCCCAAAACTGAACACAATACTCAAGGTGCAGCCTCACCAGTGCTGAGTAGAGGGGGATGATCACCTCCCTGCTCCTGCTGGCCATACTGTTTCTAATGCAGGCCAGGATGCCCCTTGGCCACCTGGGCACACTGTCGGCTCATGTTCAGCCGAGCATCAACCAACAACCCCCAGGTCCCTTTCCTCTTCACACTCATCCAGCCACTCATCCCCAAGCCTGTAACGCTGCATGGGGTTGTTGTGGCCAAAGTGCAGGACCCGGCCACTCTATGATTCTATGACATATGGGTGAAAAAGAGAAAATAAGAAGAAAAGGATCTTGAACTGAATCTTCTGAAGTACTATACAAGGGACACAGGGTGGGAAATAAAAGTGAAAAATAACAATCAAAATCAAGAAGAGAGCACAGAACAAAATGTTATGTTCCTCTGGAGAAGTACTTTTATCTATCAACCAAGCAGTTAAGTCATGAAAATGGTGAACACAACATCAACGTATTCTCGACTGCAGACATAGCATAAACACTATAAGAACATAACAGAAATATTGCCTCCAGAGTTTAAGGCACTGAAATGTCAAGTGGTCAATGTTGAAATGGGGATGGAGGTTGGGTGGGGAGAAAAAGATAAATAGAAGTAAAAAGAAAATGTTCTTTTCCGTGACATAAGAACAAGTACAATAAGAACAAAAGAGAAAACATAGTGAAGCTGTGATGTACACTGCATACTTAGAGGTTAGAACAGACATCCAGAAGACAAACATCTCAAACTCTTATCTACTTTAGCTCATAAAATTTCCCATGAACTGTATTACTCACTAATCTTTACAAGCATGCAGAGTGGTTACTGAGAATGCTGTCCAAATACCCATTACAGTAAAAGAACATAAATAGTGTTGCATATCTGACTACAATATTATTTTCCTTCTCCATAAGAAATTCTCATTAAAAAAAAAAAAATCATGTCACTTGCCAGCCTATGGACTTAGCAAATGAGAAAATAATGTACATCATTCATCTAACATACTGGTAATATGATGCGTATAAACATAAAATCATTTATGGGCTAGGTCTTCACAGAAGTTAATTAACATTGTGCACAGAGGAAGAAGGCCCAAGAAAGCTTAAAAAGCTATTCTCCCCGTCCAATTTAAGTTAAATTGAAATAACTAGTGCATATCGAGGTACATTCTGTTCCCACATGGAGGAATGTAAATATACAGACACTAAATTGCGTTCTGCTGAGTCAAAATTTAACCTATCATTTTAAGGCTGGCAATTAAAGGACTGACACTAAGAACAAATTGAAAAATCACACTTAATTATGGCTTAGCAAGCTTCCTCTAAGCAGCTGAGCTAGTTAATTGAGAGTGCATGTTCTCGTAGCTCACCAGTCATCATCCTCTAAAAATGCACTATCACGGCCAGCAGCAGCTTCTGTCCAGAAATCTGACCACCTTTACCATCAGACTTGAAAGAAATGAAACATGGAGAGAGCTTGGCCAATGGGGAACAGAGCATATCTTCTGTTGCTATGCACTAATCCCATTAACAAGTTGAAAACAACAAGGATGACCTTACAAGGGAAGACTTGGGAAGGAAAGGGAAGCCTTGGGAAGCGAAGGGAGGGGTCTGCTGATCAATTACAGTGAAGACAGTAAGGGGCAAAATGGTAAGAGCAAAAAGAAGAGTGCTGAATTCTTTCAGTACTTCAGTTCTTTCTTACACAAAGTCATAAAAAGAGCAGTATTTCGTAGGAAGCACACATTCATCAAAAGCACGCATAATACTTCTCTTCCAATGCTTCCATTTTTCAAATTTTAGTTGATGTAATGGATTTACACCAATGACCAATGAGGAAATATATACTCATAGCTAATAAAATGATAAATTACTGCAATGAGGGTCCAGTACCAGTAGTCACTGACGCACACAGTGAGTTGCTTCAGCTGGTCCACTGAATACAATTCAATGCAGAATATTAATACACAAATAAAAGTTGGATGGCGTTAGCTCAATATACTAAAAAGTAGGATCCTAGAATTGTTAAAAAGCAGGAAAAGCAGGAAATGCTTATAAGCTGGTATGGAATTGCATTTTAGAAAGCAGGGACTATGAAAAAGATTTTGAGGATAGGGATACCAAAGATAATTGATCAGATGTGAATCCAAAATAGCTGTTCTGACTTTTGATTTAATAAACAAAGCTAGTATAGAGAATTACTTCTATTGAGTAGAAATAAGGTCCAGCTGCTACTGCCCATCTTAAGAACTGTCACTTCTGTTTCACTGTCATGAATGCCAGACTTCTGTCTAAGTCAGTAAGATGGTCAGACTCCATTTTCGCTTCTTTTGTCATGAAAAAAGGGCTAAGAAAAGCTGTTGTTGTTTAGTTGGAGTTTTTTGTTTATTTGTCTTTCTGGAGATGATTTCCCTTTTGATCACAACTGGAGATGATGCTCCATTTCAGTGAAATAACTCATTCGAACAACTCTTGGTGCCAAAGTACATGATGCTGTGAGTTCAGCTGACCTTTCTCTGACAATAACCAACTTAAACTGGCATTCTTCTTTAAAAAGGTCCTGGAGAGAAAAGCAGATCTTCAGAAGATCCTGGGAATAATCATTCTGAAAAGATGTTAACTGTACTTTCTTTCACAGAAAAGAAGCAGCCACCAAAATTACTGCTTTAGAAAAGATACAAAGAGGAACTACATTATAGTGTTGGTTGGTGAGAATTTCTGTTCTAGACTCATTTGTAAAGGAATTTTGTTATAAAAACAATCTTCAGACATCTTTTTAAAGAACATTTTATACTTTCTCAGTCTGTGGCAAAACTTCCAGTTCAAAAGGCACAAAGATCTTGGCCTAGAAGAGATGCTGTTTCCATTACAATTCTAGTTAGATCTTATTGAGTTATCTGGTAAAAATTAGTCACTAACTTTCTTCCGCTTGCTTTCTTCAGTAAAATTATTACATTCTCTCAAACCATCATTTCAGCTCTAACAGCAGTTGATCCGTGGCATTACAAGAATAGCAGGCAAAGAAAAGAGAATATATTTGATGATTAGGGTTCATGTTCTGGACATAGCAGAAAGGCCAAAACAAGAAAGGAGGGCATCTGGACTTGCTTCTGTCGATACTGTCTTACAGATCTACAGTTCAGCAGAACCACAGGAAAAAAGTTTCTAACTGAGAAAAGAAAGAAATACAGTCTAAACATTCTTACTCCTGGGAGAGCTTTCTGAAGCAGTATTTGCTTTCATACACACCAACAATGCTAGTCTTCTGTTGGTATCCTGATAGTAAAGCAGCCTTAAACGATCAGATATAGGAAAAGGACTGGGGGACACTCAGCAAACTGCAAGGCCAAAAGATGGGAAGAAATTCTTTGGGTTTTGGGGAAAGATGCTGGGTCTGAAGATTTTTGAATCAGATTTACAAGAAGTCCCTCAAATGGAAGAGCAGTGCTGAAAGACATCCATTAAGTAAAGATGAGGAAAGAAGATCTCTATTTCATCCTTATGCTTTTCAGCCTAAGTGAGAACAAGAAAAATTCCAGTTGACACTCGAGGACATGGATCTGTACCTCCTCCAAAGCCAAGATTGGAGGAAGTCTGAAAGTCCAAAGAAAAAATCTACCCAAACTCTGTTCACGGATGGAAGCTTGAGGAGAAATAATCACTACGCGAGCCAAGGACCACAAAAGGAAAGAGCAAGCAGATAGGGCAAGAATGCAAGTGGTTGAGGGAGCTCACAATATCCTGAAATCAAAGTTAGAAAAAAAAAAAAGAGAGAGAGAGAGAGAGAGAGAGAGAGAGAGAAGAATAAAGTATTAGGACTCAGAAGTTCCCCTATAAATAGGGTCAAGAGGTCACTGACAAAACTACCCACTCTTGAGTGAAGACAGTTCAGAAGAATACAATGGTGCAAAATGTTATTCCTTACGTTTCACATTTTAGGCATGAAGAAGTATGAAGCAGCTAAATGCTCTACTGCAGAGACACTGCACTGGGAAAACTATCCACAGAGTTTTCCCTATATCCTGTGAGCTCAATTTTAAGCTACATAACATTATTTTTAACAGCTGTCAATGTAAGATTGCAAATACACTTAAGAATATATATTTTATTGATTCCTGATAGGTTAAATGCACCCATTAACATAGTGGATGGCAGCAATAGCATGAATATGTCAGAACGAATCCATTCCCTGTGTCAAGGCACATCACCTAACACCATTTTGTGAGCACTGTGAAACTTCACCCTAACAGGATGAGGCGACTACAGAAAAACAGCTTTCATGAAGAGCTTAATGGAGCCCATAGATTCCACTGCAGGATCTGGGTTTTCTGCTCCCAGATACTCTGTGCATTTTTTTTTATGATTTAGAACACTGTAGAAATTAAACGTGAGCTGTCAGAATTTTTATTGCAGGAATAAATATCCTCTGTCATTTTCTGACAGATTTAGGATTTTTTTTTTATTTTTTTTAACAGACCATACTAATCACTATTGTCTAAACTGATAGCTACTGGCAATGGCAAAGCTCATCACCTGCAAGCTCCCTTGCCACTTTCTTTTGGGAAAACTATCTTAAGACAAACAGATGTTTCTGCTGTTTTAAACCAACAGGAAATGGACTGACTTTCTCCCTTTTCCTTTCCTAGAAACAAATACTAGCAAAGAAAAACCCTAGCACAGCTGTACTCAACGCTTGCCTTACAACAATATGTCTGTGTGGGAGGCATGCAATGACTGGGAACAAACAGGCCGGGGAAGTGAAATGTAGCATGCAGAAGATGAACACAAAGAATTCTTTTATAAGTCTGGGAGTGGATTATTACACCGTTACACTGATGCACCAGCAGGGTAATAACACTGATGTACAAGATTTTGCTTTGTATCCTGTCCTAGCTGGCAGTGTACAAAAGTTAATAATCAGCTGACAATCTCAGTCCCTTTCAAGACAATCGATGTCCACACCATCAGAGCATCATTACACTGAACAGAGTGTGGGCTTGGTGACCAATCTGCAGCCTTAACCTTAAGGAAATGTTTTTAGGTTAAGCTTGAGAAATTCAATCCTACGCAGAATTCATTCTTGTTGTCTTTTTGTAGATACACCCAATGCTTCAATTTTCACTGCTAACAAATTGGTACCTTTTATGTGCACTAAATTCACACATAAAAGTGAAAATAACATTAAAGTTGTTGCACTATAGCCATCATTATAGGAAAAGAAAGCTTGAAGAAAATGATGAAACAGTGCAGTAAACCTACTTTAATGATAGTTTGATACTGGAATTATGACATGTTAAAGTAAGGAAAAGCTTTTCTATAGAAGGCAACTTTTTACAGTGCTTCTGCTGTGAAATTCTTGTATGAAAACACAAATTCATGCTGCCATCTAATGGTCTAAATCAAATGTTTCCAGCTGAACAATTAAATTGCTGATCTGAACTATCACTTTCATTGCTGTTAGGACTACTGTTTCTTTTCTTGAACTCTCTGAAGTCCATCCATATCTGTTGTTCAGAATAAAATTACACTATGTTAAGGGAAATCTATTTCAGCCAAACTTTTTATTTCTACTCTCACAAAGTTTTTCAAATTTCTTCCCAAAGTGTTTTTGTTCACTTGTCCAAAACACTGGGGAAAAGGGGGTAAGGAATGCAGAAGAGAGTTTTCTAAAAGTCACTCAGTAAATATCTTTATCATTACACTCCTTAATTCATAAAACACAAATTTTAAGGACAAAACTTTTCAACAGTTAGTGGAAAAGCAAGACAAAGTGGCTCCTTCTGGTCATTTTAGGGGAGAGATGTTGTACCTTATAGATCAAACCAAAAACCAATCATTGTAACTAGGTAAAATCCCCAGTGCTGCCCAACCTGCTCCACGAGCAAGGGTTTTGTTCACCCTGGGAATCAGAGCACAAAGCCTAACCGCTTTCTGTAGCAAAACATGACTTAGTTAAATCAAAATAATTTCAGTAGAAAGTTTATGTGCCTGCTTGCCTCTCATTAGAGCTGTTATTACGCAGATACTAGAAAAGATTTCATTCTTTCATATACTTCTGAAGAGTCTGTTCTTCTGGAACTTTTTCTCTCTGAGGAGAGATTTTTATCTTTTTACAATCCTTCCACTGTGATAGTCTGATGACTCCCACTACAGCATTCATAAAATTATTACACATCAACATTCTTAGCATTACTTCTTAGAGTAGGATTCAGTGCTAGATTCAGACACCAAAATTTATATATTTAATAATGTGTAGAAAGCTAAGTTGGATTACAATGAAGCCCTGGAGAGACCCATATAAAATGTAGACAGCTTATGGCACAGCAAATAGCACTCCAGACTGATGACTGCATTGACCAGGCCTTCCACTGGTTGTAACAGACAACAGCCTTACAGTGGACAGGCTGGTACCACTACTGAGGTATCTGAGCTTGGATCTGAGTCCCAGCCTTGCATTAGCCTCTGGCTGCCTGAACATGAACGCACCCTACCATGTGGGATGCAGTCGTGCACAAAAGATATCTGCAGGACGTGACACATCACTCCTCTATGGAAACCAGAAGTTTCCCATGAATAGCTGGAGTCCTGGTAGATTATCTAAAATCGCACACTGAGTGAACCTTGGTTTTAGGTGTTCAATTTCTTGACTAAGCATAGATATGCAGGGTGATTTGAAAAGCCCCAGTATACCTGGCCTTCATCTGCCATCCTACGATGGTCTCCTCTAAGTTTTCTGCCAAATCTGCTGGTCTGACACAGGCATCTCAGAGACCTTACAATGCTTCAAATGGCGCTATGTTTGGGTAACTCAGGGTTGCGTAGGAGCTGCAGTACACATGTTTGTGAAAACATCTGCTTTGTACACATCTGTGTATTAAATCCACTTTTGTTGCAAAAAGCTGAATAACTTTCAGCTGAAATAACTGAATTTCAGCAAAAGATAACAAGCTCATTACACACCTGGATTAATGAAAAGACATAATTCCACGGAGCTTTATCTTTTCCTCGCTTCTGGCAGATCTGGTCAATATTAGACTGAAACCTCAGACGGATGAGGCTCTCTGTGAACAAACATCTCCTCAGTATACTCAGGTGGCACAAAAGGACTTCTAAAGGCCTGCACAGTTTCAGGCTTCATCCTATTTCTGTAGATTAGGTATCTGGGCTGTATAATTGCAGGTGTACTTCTGGAGACAGTCTCGACAGATTTTGTATCATATCCTGCAGTGCAGCCTACTCAAAAATTTGGCTTACGTTATCCGCAGCTGTTCTTCTGGGTAGATTTTTCTTTTTCTCCGTAGCACTAAGTAACTTTTGTGAAACACACAAAGCTGAGTGAGGGTTTACACTGCATTCCTAAGCAGACTCAAAGTCAAGTAACAGTAGCTTCTAATCTGTTCCCTCTGATGCATATATTTAATCTTTAACTCAGCATTCACAGAAGAAAAAGAATCTTCATTTTTAATCCATTCTTTCATCATACAATCTTTTATTTATCCAACCTGACAATTTTAGTTATTTATCCAACAATCACACTATTTTCTTTTCAGTCAAACTGAATTTGGAGAACATTAAGTCCACAGATGGAATCAACCAAAGACTGGTCCTTCAAACTTCTTTTTACTGTGCCACTTTTTTAAATCACTTATTTAGTATTTAGGACACTGATTCACAGGGCTGATACACATATTTTCAGGACCAATTAAGCCTAAGAAAACCTAAGACCTATGCAGCAGCTCAGCCCTCAGCCTAGGAGGAAGGAGGAAGGATATACATGTACACTTAGGGAGATGCCTGGTGCCTTAAGGCCAGGCAGCTTGGCTGGCTCCAGAACAGGCAAGACTGTGCTTCATCCTCACTTCTCAAGTTTGATGTTGTAAAGAAGTGCTTGCTGACAACAAAGAAATGTGCTCAGAATGAGCTCTGAAGAAAAAAAGCAAGAAGAAACGGTCTTTGTACTCTTCCCTCATGCACTACAGAGAAAGGTAACAGTCTTCTTAGTCTGTAGCATACAATATACAGGCAGGAAGAAGCAACCCTGAACAAAATGAACATAAAGGCTCAGTGCAGAAGAAACTGTCACAGTGCACAGAAGCTGCTGTTTATCCCAAGGACATTACCATCTTGCGTGACATGTGCTTTACAGAACTGACATGCTATACAAATTCCCTAAAACCAAACAAGAAACTGCTCTAATTATTATTATATTCCATCCTTTAGCTCGTCATTGTTTTTTCCTTTGTTCCTATACTTCACAAGTGTTTTTAATTTTGAAAGCTTTAAAACAAAAAAAAAAAAGTCAAGGTTTTTCAAGCTCTCTAGATTGTGGTGAGACGCATTTTAGAGAATTTTATACAATAAGCAAATAACTTCTGAATTCTCCCAGACAACAAGGGTTGAGTTGTGTGATCTCTGTGACGCTGCTTTCCATACTGAAACATCAAAAGCTGGTATTCAGTTTCTGGTGGTTTTATTTCTTGGCTGAAGACACTTAGTTTGGGTAAGTCTGTAGGATATCACTTTTTTCTGTCATTTATGGACATTCTACAGTTGAAAATACTTCAGGGATTGTTTTCAGTTCTAATTGAAGACAAAATATCCTACAGCAAGCAATCAGTACAACAAGGCAAGCTGGATGACCCTGTGGTTGGTCTGAACTCATATCTTTATTAATTATTTATATATATATATATTAATTGCTTTAATTTGAATGCATTTTTTAATTTTCTTTTTTAACTTACACATAGTTTAAACCAACTGCCTACTGAGGGGTGCGAGGGAGTTTCTAGAGCTGGCCACTGATATGGATAGTATGCACATTTCATCCTCAGTTCTGCCAATACTTTTCAAACCTGACCTACTGTTTCAAAATTCATCCTTTCCTGAGCAGCCTGCCCATTCTCCCAAATGGTGCCAAATGGTGCGCGGACAAATTCACAAATTCACATAACCAAAATGAGTTAGCTCACAGTCCATGAAAGCACTAGCACTTACTTCCCTAGAGTTGGTTTGTAAAGTTTTTAGATTGAAAAACAAACCATACCAAATGCAGTGCTCAGCATTATTAGCTTTTTTGTAGTGCGCATTGTTTGACCCAAAAGGTTCTTACATGCCTTTACTGCAAAACTGCTCAGAACTGAGAGACTTAAAAAAGGTAGCATTCACCTGGTTACTTTTGAGTGATATAAAATCTTTTTTTTTTTTTTTTCATTTTAATTCAGTAGAATTGAGCCTTTTGTTAACTAAAAAACGTTGTCTAACATGGCCCTGGATTCAGGGCTGAGAGTCTTTTTTAAAAGCTCACCTTATCAGAGACAATCGAGTTTCCTAGCAACAAAGCTAGTGCACAGACGCTACTGGAATAATCTGGAGAAGACTCCATGCTATGAGTTAGATGAAAAAGCTTTAAAAGTCTTATCCCTACTTATCTCAATCTGGTATGAACTGCAGTCTACAGATACTTAGTGTACTGGAGACCAAAGCTCATGCATTGACGTGATTCAGCACAGCACTACACAGACTATCAGCTCACGTCAAGATGCAATATAATGACAGCCATCCAGTGCTGCCACCCCAGTGCCAAACCACACGCACCACCTTTGAATAAAAAGTCAGGCTGGTACCTTCAAGCTCTTCTCTCCTCTGTCCTCTCTCCTTGGCAGTAACTCCTGGTATACATTACTGAGCCTGGTACCATGCACACACAAAGCTCAGTAAGCAGCTGGCATTCAGCACCTGCCCTGGTGCAACACCACCAGCACTACAAACAGGAACAACCAACAGGAAGTGTGAGCAGGTCCTCCTGAAAACCACAGAACTATGGGAATATGGGGAGCACAAGCTGCATGAGAAACAGTGCTCAGAGGAGGATGTTCATATAGAAGGTCTCACCACTTTTCCCTTACCAGCTGGCTACTGGAAAGGGTTTCTGTTTTCCTTTTTTTTCTCCTCTCTCATTTGTTTATTTTCCTTTCTTCCATACAACTCACTTTCATATTTAACATCATTTTATGCCAATGGCTGTGTACCTTACAATTGCAACATTGCATTCTATGTGTAAACCTCTTTCAATATTGTCTGTGCTTTATACACCCACTGCCTATATCCATATGCCCTACTGCATTAGCAACCACAGTCCTTCACAAATTTAATTGAGCCTTAGCTTGCAAACTCATTCCTGGCCCCTCTGGTGACAGCACAAGGCCTTGTGACCAGGTGAGAAGGTGTCTGAGGTCAGATTGTTAGTCAAGCAGTAACTCATCCATTCCTCTTCTCAACACCCTCCTCTCCTCCAAAAATGATTAGTTTCTGAGCAGCTCATCTCCCAGTGCTGGAGCGAGGAAAACTGAAAGGCAACACAAACTGGTTGCAAGGGAAGAGGAGGAGGAATCAAGGTCACCTCAGCACAAATCATTTTAGGTTGACATGGAAGCCAGCTCTCAGCTTTGCATGCAAATAGCAGCTCTTAGACCACACTTTCACGAGTTCCTGAAAAGGATCTTTTGTGCCAATTGAAACACTAGGTATAACTGCTCTAAAGATATGTCCTGAGATGAACTCAGTTCTTTACTCTTTCCCCCTCAAGTCATTCATCTTGCCAGAATCAAATTCCCCCCAAACAATCTCCAAGTCTTAATCTGGATCTTCACCTACTTGAAAAGCACATTTTTTAAAACGGAGATGAGAAAAGGGAATTTAGTTACAATATTAAAAAAAAAAGTCTTCCAACTTTTCTGCATACTTACTGTCTGTTTTAATAACACAGCTATTTCCTCAATCTAGAGTCAGAAACTGATGAAAATGAAAAATACAGAGTGCAGCATGCTACCTACGCTATATTTCAAATCTTAGGTTTTGATGCTATGGCATCTAAAGTGCATAAGATTATCTATGCTATTCTCTTCTGATGTCAGCTCTAATAAACAGCATTCAAATGATGCCTTACAGAGTCTAAGTGCTTTTCTTATGGGAGCATGATAATGATATAATGAACTAGCATGTTCTGATGCAAAACAAGATGATAAACAATTATTTCTGATATAGGACAAGTCCCTAGACATTATTATATGGCACCATTCTTCCTTCCTCTGGTATTACTGCATGTGCAAGTGTATGCACAGGAGGTGTGTGCACACATGCAGACAGGCAGGTATAGTTAATTACTACTTATTTACTTTTAGTTACTTATTAATTTACATCCACCATACTATTAACCATCCTGCACAGCCTACTGCACTCAGCTAAGCAGAGTAGAGCAGATAAGTGGAGATTCTGGCCTCTGTCTCACCTCATCTATTTGTTTTATGATCAAAAAATCAAATACATTTTAAAAGTGACGTTGATGTACCATCTGTACACTAACATTGGAACAAAGTTCAAGAAGTAAGTAAACTTCAAGACTGCTGTAGACATACTACTCATTTCCCATGCAAAGAAAAACAAATCTTTAAAGTTAGTACCTGCTAAATTGGGGTTCTGCTTCCATAAATATATTTCAGTAACTAAGTTGAGATTCTAGAATCTCCTGTTTTATGCTTCTTACTAACTTGCACTTTTTCTACCGTAGCCTTTTTTTCTAATAGTCAAAATAATGTCATTGCAAAAGCAATTAAAATAAATGTAGGATTTCTGGATACCAACAAAGCTCATTTCAGGCCCCATATTCAGCTACTTAAACCATTACATATATGAGTCAGCAGCAACAAGAAATAGCACACAAATAACACAATAACCAGACATTCTGCTCTGTAGAATAATGAAACAGTTTTCTTCCAGTTGGTTTGTTTCATCTTGCATTTTCATTTCAAACTGCCTAATTTTTAAACACTGCTATAAATTCAGCTTCAAACAAGAATAATTTGAGCAAAACCACTTTTCTGGCATTCATAGTCATATTCTTCTTGATAATTATGAGGTGCATAAAATTGTTACAGAATCCATTAAGTAAACCCCTTAGCAGAAAGGTAACATATTTCACTGCAAAAACATTCTGTTGGAAAGTCTAACTGTTCATATGACTTTTGGAGTTTTAGTTTAATCCCGAAAGAGCTGATCAAACACAGTTCCTCTGGGAAAGAAAGAATAGGAAGAATGGGATGAAATCTCAGAGAAATAGCCCTCAGGGTTGCAAAAAAATACACATATTACCTGAAGTTTGTCTCAAATTGTCATACGTAATACAAATTATATTTTATTCAGACTGAAGTAGAACAGTTTTTCGATCTCTACTATAATCATACAAATACCAAAGATGAAGATATTTCAAAAATGTACGACATTTTCAAGATGATATTTTGATGGCCATTTAACAAAACTGCCCCTCACATTTAGTTTTCAATTTTATTTTACCCTTCACAAATTTGTTAGTTTAAAAGCAAAATTTGGAATACTGTCTTCTCAAAGATTACTCCAAGTTACTACTGTCATTACAGGATCAATGGAGATTTCCAAATATAGGCTTCTAAACTGTGAAATAAAGGATTTTTACTCACTGAATACTGAAGATTAAGGAATTGAGATAGCTGACAATGCAGAATGGTAAAAATTGGGAAACTTGAGAATGTTTTCAAGCTAACATTCAAAATGCAGCCCTCCTAATTTTATAACCAATTTCTAAGAAAAGACTGTTTCACTTCTAGTGCTAAGGATCTCAACAACACGATAGGAAATATCAATAATAATTACAAAAAACCCTCTCTGAGGTTAATGCCCTGCATCCTTATTGCCACAGCTGGAGACCATAACTCCAATTTGCACATTAAAAAAAAATAGAAACAATTTTTTTACATACCTTTCTTTCATTCAAGCTTTGGGTGCCTGTCTTCTTTAAAAAGGAGGTTGTGCGCTTCTAAATGAGGCTGCACAGACTCTCCTTAGTAAAATCTTGCTTTTATTTTACTCTGAAACATTCTATGAAGTTTATAAAGATTTAACGCACATTAGCAAAGAACTGAGAAAAAAGATCAAATAATGGAAAAAGTACAAACCTCTGATTGTACATGCCCCGAAAATTATAATTTGCTCTATAATTGGGGATTGGCTTTGGATCTAATGGCCTGTAGATGGCAGGCTCTCCTCTCTTCATGGCCAAACCGTTCAGCTCCACTGTTGGAGTTATACTGCCTGAGGAAAGAAAAGAGTACACGTAAGGTACTTAAACCATGAATACTGCAAAACACACACCCAGGATGGAGATGAGCAGCAAGAGAGCTGTAATAAACTCAGAAGCTATCTGTTGCTCTTAAATTAAAATGTAAATAGCTACAATGACATTTCACCACCTCTACAAGATGGGAATATAGATGCCAATTAAATCAAAGGCAATTGAGAGAATATTGAAGACTTTATGCAGTTTCAGTAGACTGATCTTCATAAGTGAAAGAGAAAATCAGTATAATAATCAAGCTGGTAATTAATCTTTGCAAAGTGCTTATAATAAAATACAATCTGAAATCATAAAAATAAAAGAGCAATGTTTCTTCCCACTGAATACCATTAAATAAAATCACAGATCAAGTAAAGAGGCACTGACACAAACAGGCAGTAATATACATTTTGGTAGTCCTTTAGTAATGTTATGACAGAAGTTGGAAAAAAAATATTTTCTTTATAAGTCTTCAAAGGCTCAGACTAGGACTACAAACAATCTAACAGGAATCATCTAACAAACTGGAACTGGAACTACTGGACAGGAGTGCCTCTGCAGCCACCTACTGGTGACAGAACACAAAAACAGAAAACCACCACCACTTGCCCAGTTGCATCCATGCCAAACAAGAAGCTACACTATAGCCTCATCTGAATACATTTTTTTCAAGAATACAATAATCTACCATATTCCTCACTTTCCTGTTGTAACAAAACCTTGAAGGAGCTAAACATACATTACAATAAAAAGGAGTTATTATTTTCTCAAAATATTTTTACAATTACAACTGAATCTAGCTTTTAAATAGTTAAAATGTATCAAATGATGAAAGTTTTTATGCAGTATTTATTCAGAAACTACATTAGCTACAATTTTGATATATTCCAAAGAAATATATTCCAAAGCAAGGATGCTATGAATCCAGCTATATACTAAAAATGGAAAAATATCATTTTGACAAGAAGATCATAGAATCACAAAATCCTGAGTTGCAAGGGCCCCGTAAATGTCATCTACTCTAACTCCTCTGCAGTGAACACGGACATGCACAGCTAGATCAGGTTGTCCTGGGCCTGATTCAGCCTGATCTTGAATGTCTCCAGGGATGGGGCACCAACTACGTCTCTGGGCAACCTGTGCCAGTGCCTCACCACCCTCACTGTAGAAGACTTTCTCCTTATATCTGACCTAAACCTACCCTCTTTTACTTTGAAACCATTCCCCTTTGCCCTGTCACCACAGACTCCGCTAAAGAGTCTGTCCTCTTCTTTCCTACAGCTCCCCTTTAGGTACTGAAAGGCCGCTATCAGGTCACCTTGCAGCCTTCTCTTCTGAATATACAATACACTGTATTTAAAGCAAAATACAGTATTACATGATACAGTTTTTAATAAATTCTTTTAATGCCTATTTCTTTTATTTGCAGCTTTTCCCTTTACAAACATGCTAAAAGCCCCCCCCCCCCAGAAAAATCTAGAAGCTGAGAGGTACTGTGCTATGTCAAGAATCAAATCTCAGGATCCATTTTTACAGAGATCTTTACCACCCACTTTCTGAACAGCTAAAAACACCCTGTGAATGACACAGGATCAAACCAGCATCCTGGAGAAGCAATGCACTGATCTCCAAAGGAGCAAGAGAATACTATCACATCACTAGTGAACAATCCTTAATGTCTAATGCTCAGGATAATACTCTTAACCTCTAAAGGAAAGTTAGTCCTGCTTTCTCACAGCCCAGACATTAACTGCAAAATGACTCCACTGTAAGAAAGTGCCTGAAAGGAGTAGGCCCAATAGACACAAAAAGTGAAGAAGAGGAAAAGAGGAGTGTAAAGAAAGAAAAGCAAGCAAGAAAGCAAGATTCTATCTTTTTTCTTCACTATTTTCCTTCTTTCATATTAGTGTGAAACAAAGTTAGGAACAGGTTTTTTTTACTAACTTTCTCAAATAAGACAGAACTGATCGTGCAGCTGAGATGTCAGCCACTCAAAAGGTGCTTCATGTATAGAAGGCAACATTCAGGTAATGCTTCAAGATGAATGATGCAAGACAGCAATGTATGTTCTTTTAATTGTTCAAACAACTTTTAAAGCTGTTTAAGGCTTTTTAATAATACAAGTTGCTAAGAAGGAAAGTGTATAATGCCAGAAACTGAAACTACCCCTCATAGGAAAAAAAAAACATGCCAAAACAGCTTACATTTCTACCAGACATAATTTCAGAGGATTAGACTTGGTAAAATTTTGCTCTTCCATTGGAAAAATAGCTAAAATAATCCTCTTTTTAAAAAAAAGCCTTTGCCATGGCAATATTGGTCAATTTGCTCCTATCTTTTCTGTTTACTGTTGATCATATACAATCACTTTGTATACAGTTGAATCTTAAGTAAACAATATTCACTTACATCTTAAGTAAACAATATTCACTGACATATTAAGTAAACAATATTCACTTACACTCAATTGTCTTAGTCTGTTCATTAAAAACTCTCCTGTACAAACCCAGCAGAGGTTCTTAATTAATCTTGTCTGTAAAAGAACTAGGTTGATTGCTATCTGCCAACTTAATCTACATCTTGTTCAACTTACTAATCAGTAGTATACTATTCCAACTCTTCCACAATAATTATTATGTCATACCTGGATTATTGTTAACATTATTTTTGGGTGGTCTAGGAGTTGGTTTGGGAAGAGTAGTTTCATTCAAAGCTTTGCTAGCAGCAGCATGCTGGGCCTTCTTAATACTGCTTCCTTCAGCTTCCCATGTCTGTTCTCCAAGAGTCAGCTGCACTGTGAACATCTTCAAGACAAAGAACAAGTGAACACTGGCAAGATTATCACTGCACATACATCAATCTGTATGAAAACCTATGAGAATGAAGAGAATACGTCACCTCTTTACATTATATTAAACTCTCAGATAACACATCTGATTCTTACAGAGATCAGTGGTTCCTTAACAGAGGACAACATTTGGTGATGGCAACATTTCAGATGGCAAAGTGAAACAGCAACATCATAAAAGAATACTCTTAAAAACAAATAATAATAACTGTGTAAACTGTCATGGAAGACTGTATAGAGGTCAGTTAAGACCACATTTCTTCACGCTTTTTAACTTAGTCACTTCCACCTGTCAATAACATGTAAAGACTGCTACTAAAACCATGCAGTTTTGTAATAAATCTGAATATAAACTGATACATAATCTGGATAAATGACTGCATACTCTTCAAGACAGCATATTATTCGGCCAAAATATCTGTACACAGTGAAAGGATTTCTTGCATAACCTACATATTGCAAGGGCAGAGTCGCAACTCATATTTGTGCAATGATACAAGGTAAGAAAGGAAAAAAACTATTATCTTTTTTGAATGAAAACTATAGCTCTATAATATGGATTCTACAGTAAAGATAGGAAGTATAGAAAAATTCACAGTTCAGAAACTGGTGGCTGATAGAACAATACACACTTCAAAATCTATGATAAAGGATTATTCCAAGCAGTATCTATGCCCGTGCAAGCTGTGAAGGTAAATCTGAAAGCACATTTAAGATACCAGATAGCATCTATCTTCTGAATGATACGTACATGTTCTGTTTAAAATTGAGCATCTAATAACAAGAAGAAAAAAGATAAGAAACTCAAATCTTTTCCACAATAATTCTAACCATATATAGCAGGATATAATTGTCAGATACACATGGTAAATTATGATAGCCCATCTTCTGAGGTAGATATAACTTACTGGAGGCAAGCACAAAGAAATCTATGTATTAGAGTCAGCATAAAGCAGAATTTTCATTTGGATAGTTATTTGTTCTATACGTTTTAAAATGATTTAAATTAGCTAGATTTGGAACCAGGTATCTAGAGATAGGCATAATGGACAACCCTTAAATTTGCCTTTACATATATTGCTGTTTATCAAGTACTTTCACACAGGCATGTGAACTGAAGCCTCTTAACACATGTACACAGTGCATTTGAACTCAATTCCATAAATTCATACTTTTATCCTAATTGTAGGCCTGAATCTTGGCCTACTGCAAGCTTCAGAAGCATGGTGCAAGACCCTGGATCACAGTTCCTACCATCATTTCACTTTTTCACAGCATTCATAACAATTTCCTCATATGTGAGGGGGAAATGAAAAAAGTCTCTTACTTTTGCATTCTGCCAAACACTACTCCCCAAACTTGAAAGCTAAGATAGGTAATACAGCTAAATACCCACAATTATGTAAGTAATCAATAAACATATATCCTTATTACTAACAGACCTGATTTTTTTTCTGCTTCTGAAGTTTATACATACATATTTTGCAAGAAAGTATTGGTGTAATACTTTCATAAAAGGAGTATAGCCAATAAAAATATGATCAGTAATGGCTATTTAACTGCCTGTAACCCCTTATTTATTTGTTAGAGCAGTAAAATGGAACATCTCAAGTTAATGAAGGACTTGCTCAGTAAATTTCTGTACTTGAAGCTCTAGCCTTCTTACTTACACTTCTCATAAAACTTTTCTCCAAGAAAAAATAAATAAGTAAACAGCAGAATAGGTAGGAATAGGATTAATGAAATGGGTAGAAGGCAGGAATTTAATTAAAGGAATAAAACTGGCTAAAAACAAAGTCTGAAATAGCTGATGAAATTTTCAAATGCTAATGCTCAAGCTCACAGTTCTGCTATGAACAGACAAGCACTTCTCACCAATTTTCTGTGGAAGCATTTATTCCCTATGTTTAACCTGATTACCTGGTGACAAGACAGCAGAAATGCAAAGAGTTTGTGCTTGTTTTCACTGTGCTGCATTCTTGACATCAGACCCCCTTCACTTTGGTAATTCTTCCCTCACTTTTTCTGCACGCCAAACTCGCTCCTTCTCCCCAGCCTCTTTAAGTGCTATGTCCCCCAATACTTGCATCTCTGTACTACTGCTTCATTTCCTTGGTCTTTCTTTCTTTCAAGTTTGTCTACTGGGATGCCGCTGACATAGAAGTACACAACAAAGGATCATATCCATCTGACAAATCCACCTGGAGACATAGTTAATGCTAATAAAGAGCTTCGGATTTTTCAGAAAGTGGGCAGACCTCCAGACATTCTAAGCAGACTGTTAAGAAATATCGCTTCTCTCACAGCTCCACAGTTTCTAGCATCCCATTTCATCCTCGCTGTAAAATCTTGCTTGTCAAAGACAAGCAGAAAAAAAAATATATAGGAATTTATCATGACCATAACAGAGGCTGTTGTCTGGTAGAATACATCTCTGAAAATAATGAAAACCACTACCGGACAGTAACACAGTATGTGTGTGAACAAAGCAGTGTGAGATTCCTTAAATGGAATGCAGCAACACATCCTCTACGTCATGTTCTCTAGCACTGATTGACACACTTTATCAGGTAAACCAAACTGCACACTATATAGAACTGCTAACACATCCAAAATCTCCACGTCTGTGCTTTCCAAAGGCTAAAGGTATATCAATCTGCATTATCATATTTGTTCTTTATTCTCTCTCCTCCTGTGCCATTCTCACTTGCTGCACAGAATAAAATTACACTTAACATTCTTCTGAGCAACAGCCAGTCTGTACAGCACGTAACAGTTTTTGATCACTATGAGGATAATTAAAAATAATGAGAGGTGAACCGAAAAACTGAAAAACTAAGAAACTCATGGAAAATCTGTCTTTCAAAAGTGAAGCTAACACAGGCTCAATTCCAATGATTCAGGAAAACAGCAATGAATTTATCTGAGCTGTATCTTCTTCTGCTAAAAGTTAAGTTACAATACAAATGTAATACAACTCGTATCACAGAATCATAGAACATAGAACTATAGAATGGCTTGGATTGGAAGGGACCCCAAAGATCATCAAGTTCCAACCCCCAAACCACAGCTTTTTGCATGATTGCAGCACTTTAACTGCAGTCATGAAAACAAAATGAACATGCCACATCATAGGAAAAAGTTACAGAAAGCACAAGTTAATACATCACAACCCACAGCCAACCAACTTGTGAATCACCTGATGCCAAATGCTTTCAGGGAGAGGATGAGAACCTCAATCCTCATTTCTGATGAGTGATACTGAAAGCCTGCCAAATCTCATCAGCCCTGTACCTGCTAGCATCACTTCCTCCAGCATACAGTATGCACAACAGCAGCCAAATCAGAACATCAAGAATCTATATCAGCTCTACACTATCTGACATGATGGGCGAGGGAAATGAGGGCCAAAAGGCACAAGGGGATCTCATTGCTGTCTGAAACTTTACTAATCTGCAAATTCAAGCCCACTGTTGTATTCGGTTTTGTCACTCCTGAAACTGTTCAGTACAATGCAGCTATTAATTATGTCATTTTCTCTCTTTGACTTTATCAGGCTTCTTTCTCCTCCCCTAGAGAGTGCCTAATGATGGAGGATATTCAAAATCATTTGAAATGATTACTATGAGACTATCCTGCTGTGTTCCCTGTAACCTGAAAGCATCCTAATTCGTACTTACAAAATGAAGACAGATATCCAAATCAACGTGAGAAATAACAAGAACTGCCAACTCACTATAAACTTTAATTCTAGAATCATATTAGGAGTCTTGTTATCACTACATATAACTAGCTCCACAGCAGCCTGCGTTACCATGAAAGAAATTCAGTTAATTATCATCAGAGGCACACCAACTGGAAAGAAGGACTCACACATTTAAAAAGCACACACTTCAAAATGATATAGAAAAGGTGGTGATACCCTCAGGAGGTCTTTACAGAGATCAACAATAAACTCAAATTATAAGTCAGAGCTCAAAAGGAAACACAGACGTACTTTCTGAAATTGGAAATAATAAAGCAAAATAGATAAGTGCAAGAAACCCTTTACACTAGAAGCATAGTTGTGTTTTAGAGTCGTGCTTATCAAGATCAAGACATAAATTTGTTCACCATTCAACATCTGGCTCATAACCTGGAAGCGTGACCTTACCTTGGCATGAGCAGGCCCTCTTTCATTCAGAAGCTTATACTGGGGTTGAATTCTATTGAAACGGGCTAACTCATTTACCAGACACATTGGAGTTTTCTCTTTGGGGTTTGCCATGTTATCCTGGAGAGGAGCTGCGAACAAAGAGTCTGTAAAGCTTTTGTGGAGAAAGGTACACATCATAACTTTGCAAACTTTGCAATAGTAGTACAATGGTTAAAAAAAAAAATACTTTGGCTAAAAATATTTTTTTGCAAATATGCTAAATTCAGTGTTTAAATACCTTTTACATATTAATCATAAGATAATATGCACTATATAATGATCATTTTGAAAACATGCAATTTAAAAAATATATTTTCACAATGTCCCTACAAAAGATGACAGTGGAGATGGGCATAAGCATATGCTACACTTCCTATGTCAAAGTTCATTCTCAGGAGTATAACTAGTTCTATGAATTGACTGTGCTCTCAGAATAACATGCCAACACTTTGAAGGTTGCTATATAAAACACAGATGAAATTCTATGGTCTCTCCTTCCCAGTTCTCAATTTTTCTCATAATAATAAAGTCACTCTCAAAGCACTACCAAAGATCTTTCTACACTCCATTTAAGGATTTTGTTCTACTTTCCTTAGACTACTTACTTCATGTACTCTGCCTTAGCATTTTTTAGCTTTCTTCTTTTTTCAGGTTACTTGTATTTAACCTTAGCACATGCTTTCCCTGTTCACTTTTTATAACATTTCTGTATTTTATACCCAGTTCAGCATAGGAATACTGCACTTATTAGGCTACAAAGGAAACACTGAATACTGCCAAGCCGTCTGAAGACATTCTGTTCTAGGGAAGAGAAATATACTTGGAGGCTTTCCTGCGCAACTAAAACTTCTCTGTAAAAGATACTCAGAATGCAACAAAACAGACATGTTCTTTTCTGAGCTTTTATATTATTAACCAGCACTTCACTGTAAATCTGGCTCAATTAAAGAACCTTAACTTAGTAAATAGCCAATTCAGACAAAATATTTTTCTACAGAATCTTCTTTAATTACTTTTAACCTCCTTAAGACCTCTTTTTTTTTTCCTTTTTTAAAATATATATATATATTTACTTTACTTTTTAATTAACAAGTGAACAAAACAACTCTCTTGAATACAGAATCACAGAATCACAAGGTTGGAAATGACCTGCAAGATCATCTAGTCCAACCATCCTCCCATTATCACTGCTACACAAGCACTAAACCACATCTCACAGCTCCTCATCCAGACACCTCTTGAACACTGCCAGGGACGGCGACTCCACCACCTCCCTGGGCAGCCATTCCAGTGCCTGACCACTCTCTGAGAGAAAAGGTTTTTCCTCATGTCCAACCTAAACCTCCTCTGGTACAACCTGCGGCCATTTCCTCGGGTCCTGTTTGTTGCCTGGGAGAAGAGGCCAAACCCATTTTCACCACAACCTCCCTTCTGGAAGTTGTAGAGTGCAATGAGGTCTCCCCTGAGCCTCCTCTTCTCCAGACTGAACAATCCCAGCTCCCTCAGCCAATCACACTGAATGCACTTGGGACACCTTACCTGGTGGGTTGCTGGCGGGTGCGGGGTCTGCAAGGCCAGCAGTGGGGCTGCTGCAGCTGGCAGCCGACTCCGGAATGGATCCGTTCATGGCAGAAGGCAGGCCCAGAGTGTTTGCGGCTGTAACTGGCAGGGGTAGCACCATGGGGGACATGGGAGGGCCAGACAGGTTTGCTGTTGTCTGCATCTTAACTTGCGCCATTGTGTATCACTACAATAAACAAATCAGCGTGAGCTGGGTGCTTCTGCATTTTTTATATCAAATGACAGTATTGATATCAACAACATTTCTTTCTGCTACTGTATCTGGGTCACAAAACTATCCACAGAAGTCATGGCCCTGCAAAAATTACTTCCAAAGCAATGTACAGAGGAATAGAGAGGTTTGCTCAATGTCAGGGAACAGCACCAGAGCAGAACCCACATGTCTTGGCTGTAGGTTCTGTTACTTAACTGTGGGATGACCCTGCCTAAAGAACAGCAGAAAGAATGACTGCTCTAGAACAAAATTCCATACAGTTCTCCTATTGGTGAGATCAGCAGTGGCTGCTTTCTCCGAGAACTGATTTGCAACAAACTGCAGTAGCAAGTTTTCCAGGTAAAGTGCATGCAAAATACCAAAGAGGGCCACTGGAGAAAAGTCCTATTTTTTTTTTTTTTTTCTGTTAGCAAACTAGAAAACAGACAGATAAAAAGGGAAAGAAAAAAAAAAAGAAAAAAAAAAAAAAAGGGAAAGTAAGTTCTGAAAAAATTACTTTTCCAAGCTACAGGTCGAACATTTCAACACTGACATAAATAAGCACAGGTACCACAGATTTCCTGTACTGCCAAAAATGCAGTGCCTAAAGCATTCACCTTGGAATACGCCAGATCCCAATCATCTCATCCAAATAGGACAGCCTGATACTGTCACTTGTTCCTATCCAATAATAGATAACAAGTGTATTTTCAAGGCTCATACATGCTAAGTGCAGACGATCCCTTAACAGCCAATACACCGTCTGGGATCTAGGACCTTTGCTGGCTGCAGCTCTGGTCCCTCTGACCAAGGTGCAGGAGGACACAAAGTGTGACCTCATACTTCACACGGAGCATCACCACTGTGCAGTTCCTTGTTACGTTTGCTGGGTAATTCTCTATTCCTGAGCAAAAATCCCATTTAACACCTAAAAAAACCCTTCCTAGTTAGGATGTTACTGAAACAAGTAGGCTTCGTGCAAATTTTGGGGTGATTAAATCGGTACTTTTGAACCCTTCCCTCTCAAATCTTTTTTTAAAATACCCAAGTATCAGTTCTTAAAAGGAAACACTATTTGGAATAAAATCCCACATCACTACATACACTGTGCAGTAGGACTACTTCAGCACAGCTGCACTTATATAATGAAAATTATATTACTGTGAAACTGTACTTTGAAGATGATGTTCAGATTGGAAGCCTATTTATATTACTTAGGGAAGACACATTGATTTTTAATCTCTGGAAAGCCAAAATGGAAAACATAATAATTAGAAATGAAGCTGAGGTGCAATTATTTGCCCTTTTCATAAATATCCTAAGTAAAATGCTAACAGTGACAGACTTTAAAAATACATGCAGTTAGCTGAGATCATTCAACCACTTCATGTGTTCAAACTCAAGGACTAAATTCAGACTGCCAACATTTTACTGTCACTTAACAGAGAGTGTCATAGAATACAGCAGTACTATTAGAGGGACCTAAGACTGAGAATATAGAACTCTTTGATATAACTATGTATTTAATACTCATTTCAAATATTTTATATGAATCAGAATCAATTCAAAAAGTTTCTTAATTGTAAGTATCAAAGTAAATAACAGCAGGATCAGGCCACAGTTATTAAACATCATCTTTAAAGTGATATCAACATAAGTAATATGAAAAATCATTATTATAATTAAAGCTTAAGGAACACTTTAGACTATTTACAGCATTTTAGTTTCCAACCATGAATGTAAGAAAGATCACTCATATGATACTGTATGAGATACTTCTGAACACCTCAGCCCTGTCAGTTCTCAAGTAACCCTCTGGCTTCCAGTATTTTTAGAGCTTATTCTTCTTTTCAAGAAAGCAGAACATACCATTACTCAAATAAAAACTGTGTTTTATGAGATATATTTATAGCTGTTATGTACTGATTTTCCACCATAGATTTTCCAACATAGGACTGATCCTTTTCTATTAAGGATAAAAAATTAGTTTGGTAATAAGATCATGGAGAACAAAAGGGAATAAAATAAAGTTTAAGAGAAAAAAAGACATTCTGTACTGCCATCAAGTATGTAGGAAGTGAGAATAACATCACAACATATTAGAGATGTGGAGCTTTGTTTATTTTATTACTTTTCTTATGTGTCCAAAGCTGAAGAACTCCTAGAAGAAACCATTAACTGTTTTGTAAATTAACCTGCATAAACAGAGCTGCTCAGGCAGTCAGTGTAATTGCAAGGTGTAACTCCACAGTAGGTGAGACACACAGATCACTAACTTGTAACCAGTTCTAAAAACCCACTGCAACAGAGACAAGAGAGCATACAGCTGTAACATCCTTTACACATTATCAGGTAAACAAACTTTGATGTAAGAGAAAACCTATATGTTCCCACTCATCTCCACCTCTGTACCAGTGTCATGGCATTCTAGGAGCAGTGAGCACACACTGGACCCGCAGCACAGAGCCACTCACAGCCAGCCCAAAATGTAGGGCTCGAGGCAGGGAGATCCTACTGAGCTGTCAAAGACAAAAACCCAGTTACATAACCAAAACAACTGCAAATCTTCTGCATGGATATCTGTGAAAAATCCAGCATATAAAAGAGGGCTAACTCATTAGGCCATTACGGGTACGGCCGGAACAGGGCACACATCTCATCTCAAGTGGCTAACCAGCTCCCTCCGTGGGGCTGATACACCAAAGGGCCCACAAAGGAGTTTTTCTTCGTGGTGCACAAAGTTAAACACTTGGATCTTTGTTGGAAATCTTTATTGTGCAGCTGCTGACTGCCAGCTTTGTTCCTTTATGAAGTCCCCAATTGCCACGCCAACACCACAGCAATGATGTTGCCTTGCAGTCCTCATTGCAGATATGTACGCAGAGCTGAAGTCCGTAGGCACGAGGCCACAAGTTTTGTAGTTAGAGCCAAAAGCCTGCGGTGCCTTCTGAAATACAGCAGTGCTTTTCCTCTTAGTCTGTGCTACAGGGCTACACCAGAAAGGCCCCACCAGACTCCTAAAGGGATGTAAATACACTGTAACTGCATTTTTCTTAATCTCAGCTTTTGAAAGCCTCTTGTATCCAGGCAATGACACAGGTGTCAGTAGGCGTAGGCAATTCGGTATTACCTTTCTCATTCAATGATGTATAAGCTATGTATGAATTTTTCTCTCACTTCAAAAAACAGAACAAAAAACCCTCAGACGTTAAAGAGAAAATGTCACTGTCAAGTATTCCATTTATTTTTTCTGTATGCCGGAATATGTTAGTTTAGTTATATTCATAGATTCAGAATATTTTTAACAAACATGAATGTCCCATGAATGTCCTCTTTTGAGCAGAACCCACGTCACACTCAAAAGCTTCACACACATTACACTATTAATTACTTCTGTTTTTCCTAATGATTATCATTTCCTCTGCTTTTCTAGAACATACAAGGATACATTGTATCCTTCAATTAGGGACATAAGATACAAATGAAATGCTGAGGTAAAAAGATTCTTAGAGTATGTAAAACTAATCTAATAAGCAAAGAAAGAAAAAATACAGGTAAGACAGCAAGGGAGGCAGAAAGACAAGCATAAAGTTTTCAGGTTAAATGTACTTTCAAAATGTGAACATTGCAAACAGCAAAAACTTGACTTGAAAGAAAAGCTTCCATGGGAAAAAGCAACACAGCTGGAGAAGCTAATGACCCAAACAGCAATTGGAAGGCTGAAGTTCATCTGAGCAGAATGTGAAAATACACACATAAGCAGCGTGCTAACCACAAGCTCACGCTACTGTGTCATGCAACTAAATGTACATAGTCTATTCCCTGAACAAGTGTGAAACCAATGACACATAGCATTTACTTCAGTGTTTTACAAAAGCTAACAATGAGAACCAGACACTGACATCTTGTATCTCATACATTCAGTACTTCCAGATACAGATTATAATTAGGGCTCGCTTTTCACAACAGTGTCATCTTTATGATTCCAGGTCCTTTACCACAGAACTGCTACTCAGCATGTTACATGCTGTTTTATTTGTGAGCTTGACTGTTTTGCAACTAATGAGACTTTGTTCCTGTCTTCCTAGAATTCCCTTAAAAAGAAAAAAAAAAAAAAGACAAAAAAAAAAAAAAAAGACAATTGTTTCAATTTTTCAGGATCATAATGAAATGTAATTCTAGTTCTGAAATGTCTGCAGTCTCCTCCAACCCTGCTTTGTAGCATCTATAACTTTAACAAGTGTACTATTTATTCTATCATCCACAACAATGAAAATACTGAAAAGCTCAGGACCAGCATTATAACAGCCTGTGATTAGGGTCCAAGTGGGCAGCATCTCAATGTTGTTTTCCAGACCAATCTCTGCTGTAGTTATTAGCTTGTTGATGGAACTCGTTTACAAAAACTCACAAGTCACTGAGCTCTTAATATAGACTCCTAATCAAAGAGGGTTTGGGTTTAGCCTTAAAATTCATGAAATCCATTTATTCTCCTGATATGATTTCATTCTATAGCATACAAAACTGCCAAAAGCGAAATGTACCTCCTATGTGCTGCTTCTCACTTTTACTGTAAATATTTTGATACAAATGTATAATCTATAAAGCAAAAATATAATGCACAAATATTTCCATTTTACAAATATATGTAGGCAATACCTGCTACTTATATACTTACATATATGTATACACACATACACATACATAAATACTACACAGGTCTTAAGCTTCATGTTTATTTGTTTTACTGTGGTACTGCTGTATCTGGCAGCTGATTTGGGGATGACAGAACACACACAGCTCCGCACTACCTTCCAAGCAGCAGTTAATTCAATCTTTTCTGTTCCATGAAATCAAATAATGTGATAGCCACACAGAAACAGGTTAGCAGGAACATGAGTTAAAGCAACAATGAGGAGACGGCTCTCTAGAATTAGTAATAAAATTTACTTTGTGTATACATTTTAAATACACAAAATTAAGAAACTACAAGTGAAATGGGTGTACAAAGAAGATTCCATCAGTGCTAGTCCTCATACTGTTTGCACTCAGCATTTGTTCCTCCATCAATCTGCTGCTTCTTGCCCTAGGAAGGGCAGTGTGACAGCAGCCAACTGACCTAACACTCAGCTGCCACAGCTGAGGGCAATCCCGTGTCCAATCTTCCCCCAGCACAGAGCTCCCTGTTAAGTTACCTGACTGAACCAGCTCACAAGCAAGGGACAGATAAGAGAAGAGTCTGTGCCCATACACAGAGAGCCATAAACTCATGACCTGGCACGGGTGCAAGCAATTAGCCCTTTCAACTAGTGCTAATCAGCTTAGCTTCCCTAC
The DNA here is from genome assembly GCF_951394365.1 of Tetrao urogallus. Taxonomy (NCBI): domain Eukaryota; kingdom Metazoa; phylum Chordata; class Aves; order Galliformes; family Phasianidae; genus Tetrao; species Tetrao urogallus. The sequence goes on along the minus strand of NC_136815.1, from coordinate 30,512,946 downwards.
CAAATCATACACTGAAGTTCTGCTTCTTCACACTGTCCTACATTTTTTCTTAATTATTATTATTTTCCTACAATGCCTTACACTGGGACAACTTAACTTCAGTGGAAACCTGGACACAGCTACAAGCTAGCTAACATGTAAGTAATATATGACAGTAAGTGAAATCAGGTCTTACAAACATTTTAATTTCACGAGGTATAAGAAAAAAATAAATCACGAGTTTTTGTTTTAGTTAGGTCGATAAAACGATTTACAATCAAAGATAAAAATGTACACAATGAGGAAGGTGAATGGACAGAGATTACAGACAAACGCTCGAGTTTAAAGGAGCTGCAAGGCCAATAGGAAAGTTCACTTGCTTGCTCAGCATTAAGCCGCACCTTAGAGGAACAACTAAATGCTGTACTTTCTCAACAGTGGCTTCCTTGGCTTTCTGAGGGCAACAGAAGGTGGCACACACAAATCCTGGAAGGCTGGGCAGACGCAGGCAGAATGAGCAGCTGTAGATGTCTCTGGGGTTTCGCCAGGTCAGGACATGAAATCCTATCACACTTTCAGAAAACACAGAAGTTATTTCTGTCAGGATATTATCATCTGCAGAGGAATATCTTTTGCAAACTTCTATATATGATCAGTGAAGTTTTCTGAAGAGTGTTCCATTGCTGGCTGAAACCCAGAGAAGCAGAAAAGTATTTTGGGGAAGAATAAAAAGAAAAAGGAAGTCCAACAGATGAAAAATCTGCACTAATAATTTCAGCCACTTCTTCAAACACCAGTCACACCTTTCTTTAATTGCCACACAGGACAAGCACATTAAAACCAAGAACAAGGACTGAGAAGACTATGCTGGAATCTGTTTCATCTTGCATGTTTATTTCTTTCACAATGAAACTATACTGGTTTCCTAATCTACAGTGCTATGTTGATCCTAGATGCTACATAAAGCATGAATCAGTGCCTAGACCTCTACAGTGCTATGTTGATCCTAGATGCTACATAAAGCATGAATCAGTGCCTAGACCACTGCTCCTTGTTAATCAATATCTCATATGTCACTGATTTAATTCTTCTCTAACAACTCTTTTTAGTAACTAATTTTGAAAAGACAGGAACATTTCCAAACAAAAACAGAATAGGCAAATAAGGTAACTAAGTATGGAATCAAAAGGCTAAAATCTAAGACATTCTCAGTAAACAAAATGGTCAAAGGTGAGGATTTTTATTGCTATTAATTATCATGTATTAGCAAGAGGACTAGAACAGAAATGGCTTATCCTGCAACTGAGGTAAGATTCATACAACTTGAAATACATATTTATTTGCTTTCTGATATACAATGGAACAATCAAATGTTTTTGAACTAGTAAATTGCTTAAGCAACTACCACTAACGTATCTGAGACAAAAAATGTGTGATCTGTAAGGCCATCCACATGTGTGGTGCATCTCACACCAGAACAGTAAGCTGCACCTTATGACAAAGCTGTACAGCAAGATACAAAGGATTCGGGTGAGGAATAAAGACAGCTGTAATTCAGGTTTCCAAATATAAGCTAAGTGTTTATGTGGTGAAAGGAAATACAGTGTGAAAATCAGTAGCCCATCCACAGTTTAAAAGCACCATTTGAGATGTCCTAAAACAACACAAATGGATACCTTCAAAAAAGCAAAAGTCCTCACTAAAGATCAATTCTACATCTGACATTTTACGTGGCAGATGGTTCAGAAAAACCTCAATGTAAAAAGGCAACAAAATGGCACTACTGCATGTGTTTGAACAGAAGCATTACACCACTAATCAATACAGTCAAGGCGATCAACAACAGGCACTATCTCTGGATAGCTGGGCGATGGCTGAGGACAAGATAACTTCCACCTCCAACTGCACTGCATGTTGAAATACAGACAACTGAAGCCTACTCAGAGCCTACTGTCAAACCTGTCTTAGACAAACAAGTGATAATGGACCTTATTAAAACTAACAGACATAATTATGGAAGCAAATAAACTCCTGTGAGAAGCACCGCAGACTGAAGAGCCACACCTAAAGCATTTGCCAAAGACCAGACTTTTCCTAAAAAATGAAAGAAAGTGCACAGATTAGGACATTGGTTATCATTTGCACATGCAAATTACACAGTACAAAAACGTGCTATGAGAGAATCTCAGCAGAAAGTGAGGAGAGGAAGGACAAACCATCCCTCTGGCTCCCATAGCAACTGGAAGGCTGACACCAAAATGCTGAGAAAGGAGCAACACAGGCAGCACCGTGCCTCACAAACACTCGGCAAAGCCCTGTGACCCCAGAAGACACAAACAGTTCATTTCTTTGCCTATGATTAAAAGTAGACACCAGTCCTGTGCATGCTGGTGGTCCACCTGGGTCAATGGGAAACTGCACAGGCAAATAAGTAGCAGAGTTCTAAAGCAGAGAAACTTCATTAATATGTATCTTGAAGCAGGATGGAAAAAAGAACTGCCAGTCTTAGAAAACGTTGCTGATATCAAAGAACACTGAAGCGAAGTCTGAAACAAAACAAAAAAATTCAAACATCTGGAAATTCCTCAGAGCACACTCTGACCAGAGCAAACATCTCTTGGGGAAAGCAGCTTGGCCTAAGGCAGTCTCAGAAGCATAATTACAAGACTCCTGTGTGAAATGATGAGGGAGATGAATGAGACTATCAACTTGAAGATTTCAGTGCCAAAGGAAAACTGAAAGATAACAAAAGACAATCTGCTGCATCAAAAACTGAGTCTGACATATATTCCAACACTCTTCAACCTGCTCATAACCCACAGCACAAAGCGGAAAGATTAGGCTCTTTCATGCAAATCTCCACCATCTTTCAAAGATAAACTCATCAAAAAGATGAACTCACCCTGTTTCACTGATGCTGTCCAGAAATCAAAGAAAATGGTCAAAAAAAAAAAAAAAAAAAAAAAAAGAAGGCAGAAATTTCCAACACCAAGTTCCCAGTTTGCACGCTCCCACACACTTTATCCCAATAAAAAGACTGGACCAGCCAGCCCAAATACTGGTTCAGACACAGCCACCAGCTTAACCTAGCCAGGATGCCCTGAATTATTATGGAAAAGAAAATGTGAAACTTCCCCCCACCAAACAGCAAGATGATCACCAAAGCCCTCTTTGCGGAGAGACCTTCTACATACCAAACTCATCATGGCTTGAGATAAATCCCAAAAACTAGCATACAGACACCTTACTGATCAGATACACAAAACTAGAGGGTTATGTTCTTCACTGTATTAGCTTGCTCTGACTGGGAGCAACCACTAATCCAAAAGGCAATAGCAGTATCATAACTCTCTTATCTGTCATGGTAAGGAAGTGATCTAAACTACCGGTGACTTCTTGGAAACTGCAAACATGCATCTCCTTAGCCAGTCTGCAATACACAGCTACACCTGTAACTTCTTCAAAATATGACCTCACCTGGTTCCACAGTCAGTGGAGTAGGACAATCACCAAGAGACTTTGCAACACTGACTCTAAGTGCTGAATTTTCACGGCTATCCCAGAACTGATCCATACAAAACATGTCAGAAAGGCTCAAGGAAATGAAGATTTAGTGACTCCAGAAATCATGAGAAGTTGAATTTCAGTAAAATGAGGAATTATTGTATGTTTTTGTTTGTTTTGTATTTTCTGAGTCATTCAAGTGAACCATTCACATATTGCACCAAGACTGAAAACAAGTTTACACTGAAATGGTTCTTGGTTGCCACTGTGTGCAGAGGATGTCACACCATTTTTAACTACAGATGATGAGCAGATAAAACACAATTGCCTTAGGTAAAACAAAAATGAGTAACTAAGCTTTTTCATGAAGAAAAATAGCCGAAAAGAAGGGCAGCTTAAGCCACTAGTTTAACAATCAATCATCAGCTTAAAAGTTCAGAAGGAGATTAAGTCAATGAAAAACCATGACTCAGACTTGATATGCTGCCACTACAGAATTGCTCATAAACTTGTAACTGGTTCCTTATTTGTGATATCAGCATCTAAGCTGAACTCCTTCACAGATTCTAGCTTCTTATTCAATTATTATGTAAAAAAAAAAAAAAAAAAAAAAAGCTGTATTTTCTGCACTTGGTACTAACAACCTGTAATTTTACTCTTAACATCTCAAAGTAGCTTTGATTGAGTTTAAATTACAAAATACTTTTATTCTACAATGATTCTAAGCAAAACATTCCTGCAACTCCTACTTTATTCTGAAAGACGCAAAAATCCCTTCTTGAGTAAAAACACATTCCCTAACCAGAAATTACACATCAATGGCATTCAGAAAATGATTTTGGTTTTCCTAGGCTGACTGTGACAAGCTACTACTGATCATTCCACATAACACAGATTAGTGAAGCAGTAGAAGCATGCCTAATTCTTCACAAAAAAAGAAATTCTTCCTTTTTCACAAATTCTTACGTCCCTTCCTACCAGCCCTCCTCGCTCTATAATCAATCTCCCATCATAACAGTTCCAAGACCTTCAGAAAAGGATGTTTCAGTGGACAAAGTAGTGGATGTTATGCTTTACTGAAAGAAACTGATACAACTTTGGTTTATGTGCCTTTTTTTTTTTTTTTTTTTTTTTTAATTACCCTCACAAGTATATTTAAACAAAAAGAGCATTTCACAGCCCAAGTGGTGAATTTTCCCTGTTTGCCAAGGAACAGAATGGGCACACTGCTAACAGATGCAGCCTACCTCGTCAGATCAGGAGCTCTTCAGAGAGTCCAAAGAAAGAGCATTCTTCCTATCTCACATGCAGCCCTAACCAGTTGATGAATAAAGGCAAAATAACTACTGAGTACTAGATATGCTGTACCTAGTTATCTTGCTGAAGATCTGTTTTCAACTGGAGGAAAGTTTAGAGTTGCTAAGTTTGGGGGCAAGGTCACACACTGTTGCAAAACTGATGACACAAGCCTGTCTCAGCGATGAAAACAGTGTAAAAGTTATGGAAGTGAAAAGATCCTACTTAGTCAGTGGTGACTTGGTGACACTAACTCTCAGCTCCAGCAAACCAGGTGGGAAAAGACATGTGCCTGGAGGGTCTCAGAGAAAACCAAAGAGGACAAAGCTAACAGGCAACAAGCAGCCATCAATTCAGACTCTTTAAGTATCCTGAGAATGCAAAAAGTCATCAGCAACAACTCAGCACGGTGCATGAGTAAAGCAATGGCCTGCTGATTCCTTATTAGAAATCCATGTTTGGGGAATTTTTAAGTGGTGTGATAAAAAATACTTATCTCTACAAGAAGGTGCAGATTACAGAAGATTTTGGCAATCCTGTCAGAGGGAAAACTCTAAGTGTTATTCTTACAGATCCTTTCAGCTGATGTAAATTAGCAAAGGCAAAAAACACTGAAGAAAAACTTCTGCCTATATGATCAGACAGAAGCTAAACATTAAAAACCTGCTGAACACTGAGCAAACACATTCCAGCACAGCAGAGTCTAACACGCATCTGGCAAGATGGCAAAAGGTTAATCTCTATAGCTGCATCAGTGAGGAGGATATTAAACTAACAACAAACAGCAGAAAAGAGGCTAGTAAAAAGAGATTTGGTTCAAGATGAGCACACTGTGAGTACACAGAATCAGCATGACAAAAGCAGCAGACTTTTTCCTCCAACTGCTTACATACTAATGATTAGGAGTAGGATATATTACAGAATAGCTAGTAAAAGATCTCAATCCATATAGTTGATGATTCAGAATACCTTAGACTCTGAATCTGGAGAAAGCTGGAAGCATAACTACTACAGGAAAAAAAAAACACAATCAGAAACAGTGAATTAAAATTTTAAATTCTTTTAAGAACTTTTACACAGATATAAAATTAAAAAGGACAAAATAAAAGGACAACTTTGACTAGAAGTTGATTCAGTGGTAACGTGAAAAGATTCAAAATAAAAGGTAACAGAACCTGCAACTGAGTGACAATGAAAAAGAAGTTTGCAGATAGGAGGAATGCCAAAACTAAAAGGTCTATGACTGAATGGACAGATGGATCATGCTCTCAGCTTCACTTTAAAGGAATCTCCTTCATACCACTTACTGTGCTTTCAGGACTCCCAGGGCATTAACTCCAGCAGGATAAAGTTAATTTCTGTGAATTGGGAATTACTCTAAATCAGAGTGAAAGAAAAAACTGCTCTGAACTTCCAGGGAGTCAACGTTCCTGTCCATTCCTGATCTAAGAGTCCTATTCCTCACCTTCAAAACAAAAATCAAATAAATAAAGAACACTTTAAAAAGGAAGGAGGGCCCACTTTTCTAAGATCTCCAAGAGAATACATGCTATTAGGATACACGTGTCTGATGTAGTCTTATCACTAACCAACAAGAATGGCCCTGAGTACCAAAGGGATGGAGTGCTCCTAGCCAAAAAGACAACCAACATCTTGGCTGTTATGTGTCAAAAACAGAAGTTCTGGTAAGAGAAAAATGCCTAAACCAGAGTAAAAAACTAGGCTGCCAAAACTGAAGAAATCAGGAAACTGAGAATGACCAAGACCATTAGCTATATTAGTTTGAGAGCAAATACATCTCTTCTGCTCCTGATGGCAGAGGTGTCTAAGCAAATGTAAGCTGTACAGGACTTAGAATCAAAGAATCATAAAGGTTGGATCTATCATCTATCCAATCCATCACCACCATGCCCACCAACTCAAGTCCCCAGGTGCTATGTCTACACATTTCTTGAACGTTTCCAGGAACAACAATTCCACCACCTCCCTAGGCAGCCTGTTCCACTACCTCACCACTCTTTCTGAGAAGAATTTTTTCCTAATATCCAACCTGAACATCCTGGCAAACTTAAGTATATTACCTCTTGTCCTAACACTAGTTACCTGGGAGAAGAGGCTGACCCTCACCTTGCTACAACCTCCTTTCATGTCACTGTAGAGAGCGATAAGGTCTCCCCTGAGCCTCCTCTTCTGCAGCCTAAACAATCCCAGTTCCCTCAGCCACATTTGGTAAGACTTGTGCTGGAGAACCTTCACCAGTTTCATTGCCCTTTGCTATCATTTGCAACAATAGCAAAGAAAGCTACTGTTTAATGTAATGGTCACTTGAAAAAGGGCCTCCAAAGCACCGTACTGCAGTTAGTTCACAGTCTTGTAATACAACAGCTGCAGAAAACTGACGGATTAATGGAACGTAAGGCTGGCTTCAAGTCCACGTTCAGAACATGCTCATGAATAACAGCTTCATCAGTACCTAGAAATGGGTTCTGGTCTTACTATCTTCAATGATTTTTTTCAGTTGCTCAATGCTTTGCCTAACTGATGAAAACCATCCAGTTAAAAAAGAGTGAAGAAAAGACAATGTGGGCTGTTCTCCCTTTCTGGAAAGGTCAAATCCCACATCTAACCTTATGGATTCATCTAACAGAGTTAAGAAATAGTATTCAGAAAGCAGGGTGGGCTTTACCTGCCTCCTGATCCAGGACAACTTTTTAGCCCCTTTCATGATGGACAGACATCCTTAATTGCAGAACAGAAGCAGAGAGTTTGCCTGTTTCATACAAGACCTGTAAGCGTGCTGCACTGAGTTATAGACAGAAGGATTTTCATGAAAACCTCTCTGTAGCCATTTTTTCTACTCATCAAGATTCCCAGCCTCTCACCAGTTGCAAAAAGAATACATCCTGAATGTATACTCTTCTCTTAAGCACAGTATAACACTGGCAATGTCCATGTGAAAAACGCTGCCACAGATGGCAGACAGCTCAAAGCAGGCTGGTTTAGTACTATTAGAAACATAAGACTGAAACCAAAAGAAGAAGAAATGTTTACCACATTCTGAAAAGGAAAAAGCCCTGCAAGCTAGTATGCAGGATCGAAGGAGGATCAAAAGGGGTAAAAAAAATGGTGAATTTCTAACAGGAACATTTAGACTACTTTTTGTTTTTATCCTGTCTAATAACACAGCCAGATGCCCCACAAACAGTATGTGAGTTCTTTGTTCGTCTCAGTACAACTGCGTGTGCTACAAATTGACCCAACGTCTCTTTGTACCAACTCTGCAGTTTCACCTTGGGAACAGCGTATGATGATTCACTCACTTCAAAACATTTCAGATGTATGGATGTGCCGTCTGGATGACACAGAAAAAGTTCTCTTCTCCAAAAAGTGAGATGAACAATTACTTTTGAATAACTTTTTTTTTTTTTTTTAATGAATAAATACAATTTCAATTACAGAAATCAATCTACAAGTCT